>NC_133652.1:180981807-181281807 GCF_009905375.1 Apium graveolens | reverse complement strand
ATATATTTAAATTTCAGTTAAAATTTGATTAATTTAATTATCAAAAGTCAAAAAATGATAAATAAAAAAGTACGGAGGGATTATATAAAAACAGCACTGGGAAAAAAAATATAGGTGACTAAAGAAAAGACGAAGATAACTAGATTTTGTTATAACTAGATTTTGTTGTATAGATAATGATAAAGATAGGGATTGAGTGAAGTTTCTACAAACTACCATTTATATTGCCTTGAAGGTAAGTGAATATGTCAGGCACGGTAGAGCGGAAAGAGTAACAAATTTGATAATATGTTATTCCTCTCTTCCAAATCACGGTGTACAATAAATTTATTAAAATAATATTAGTTTTGGTAAGATAGTGGGATGAGAGAATAAAAAAATGTAATTTACTAAGAAAAATAAAGTTGGGTAAAGTGATGAGACTCATCAATATTTAATAAATAAAATGAGTGTAGTGGGAGAAAGTAGTGGACGCGGTTGATTTTTATATTATTAAATTTTTACTATTTTTGGTAAGTTTGAAATGTAATAAATTGAATAGGACTTTGAAAAAGAAAAATGTATAGAAAATGAATGGGATAGAGGGAGTAGAAAATAAATCGAAATTGAAAAAATAAAAATAAATTATGCATAGAGACAGGCGATACACGTATAAGAGTGTATACAAATGGAACACCACTTAGAACGTGAAAGATGGCAGAGACAGTTGGGTTATCAATTGTGTTCACAACGCGACATTTCTTTTTTAACCGCCCTTGTTTTAGGCCTGTGATTCTGTTTTTTGCACGACGTGGCCCTACCATTCCCTGCCAACTCGGATGAGTGCAGGGACGGAGGCACCCCTAACTCCTGTATAATCATAAAATTAGTATAAAAATTTATAAAAAAAAAATTATACAATTATATAATTAATAGTAAAAAATTTTATTTTTCAATTTTCGCCCCATTAAAAATATATAAATTTTATGAATTTAGTACTAATATTAATGATATTTACAATAATTATAAATTTAAATATACGGATTTAACTATATTTTATACATTAAAATTGTTAAAAATAATATTTATTAATTTAATTAATATATAATAAATTAAAAATATATATTAGTTAACCCGAAAAAAATTTTGCCAACCATACTCCATTTCCTGGCTCGTCCTGGATGAGTGGGTCCATGGATAGCCAAAACACAACTCCGAGTTGATCAAAGTGTCACTTATCCATGTGTTTTGGCGTGTGGACTTGTGGCCTGCCTTGTTTCTCATCTATACCCCTTTTATAATTAAATTATATGCCATCTGCATGCTTTAGGTTGGATTGGATCGGATTGTTTAATTACTTCACAACTCGTGACGTGATTCTTCACCCTTGCCCTCTTCTAACAACCTTTACATGTTCATGCCTTGCATGTATATATAACCCCAATATATTCTTAATTTTCAATATACATATAGCTTCATTATATTAATTAAATTACAGATTGACCAGATAAACGAACTTGAACTAGCTCTGTTGCAAAATTTGGGGAAAACACTTCTTTTTTTTTATAATAAATTGAAAGTATTATTTCTAAAATCACTAGTGCAAGGAAAAAAGAACATGTATCTGCAAATAGACGTGAGGTGTTAGTAAGTTCCACGGTTGAGAAGGGAATAAAAAAAAATCCAAGAAAAAATATAAAGGCACATCTTCAATCTACCTAGATTCCACTTTGCGACACTATGCATGTTAATGTTAACTTGTTGGCACCAACCGCCAGCCTTTTTCCAGAAACAACCACAGTTACTTACTTACTAATGCCCACATGTTTCATCTACTTCCTCCCTTAAATTATAACAATTCTACATCTCACCGCCACAGTAAAAAAGGGTAAAATCTGGTGATCTAACATCTCTATATATATTTACCAATTATTATCATGTATTAATTAATTGGATAAGGCTAAAAGCCAGTATATCATTCCTCCCAACTCCTACGCAACTACTGCTTCACAATTATATATGTTACATGCACATGTCATCTGATCCTTTCTAATGGATAACACGAATATACTCTTCCTCTTTCTTTTATTTTTTAACCGATTCCTCCTCTTTTTTTCTTTCCTTTTAATTTCTCTTTCTTGTCCATCTATATATAAATACCATTTACTACTAGCCCTCCTAAGACAAACCCAAGAACTCTTTCAAACTTTTTTACTTACATATTTCTCTGTCTATTTACAATATGGAAACTGTACAAGGTAGTTGGCTTAGAGGCAGTTGCATAGGCCAGGGTTCCTTTGGGACTGTCAATCTCGCCGTTGCTCAATCGGACGGCCGTATTTTCGCGGTGAAGTCGGTGGAGAACAATTCAGCTAACTCGCAGTTGATTGCTTTGGAGAACGAGATTAGGATTCTTAAATCAGTTTCATCTCCGTACGTTGTTAGTTATCTCGGTGATGATGTGAGTAAAGAGAATTTCAGGACGTATCGGAATTTACACGTGGAGTATATGCCAGGTGGCACGGTAGCTGACTTGGCTGATGTGGATGAGGGGATTGTTAGTTCGGTGGCAAAGTGTGTTGTGTCCGCGTTGAAGTACGTGCACTCATTGGGAATTGTACATTGTGATGTCAAGGGGAGGAATGTTTTGGTGGGGTCCAGTAAAGGTGTTGCCAAGCTGGCTGACTTTGGGTCCGCTGTGGAATTCAAGGAATGGAAACTGCCACGTGGAAGTCCGCTGTGGATGGCACCGGAGGTGATACGAGGTGAGTATCAAGGACCGGAGTCTGATGTTTGGTCTTTGGGATGTACGGTTATCGAGATGGTGACGGGGAAGCCAGCGTGGGAAGATAGAGGATTTGGCACCGTGTTTCGAATCGGTTACTCGGACGAGTTACCCCAGATTCCAACTCAATTGTCTCCACTCGGTAAGGATTTTTTGGACAAGTGTTTGAGGAGAAACCGTAAAGATAGGTGGAGTTGTGATCAATTGTTGCAACATCCATTTTTGCTCTCATCGTGTTCGCCTGACGTGTCACCACGATGTACTCTCGATTGGTTAAATTCAAATTTTGATGATCAGGATCGACTATTATTCAATTTTGAATGCGATAACTCAAAACTCAGTTCCGAAACTTGGGATTTTCTGGGAAAAGACAGGATTAGGAGATTAGCTTCAAAGTCAGGGGCAATCTGGGAAGAATCAGATGATTGGGTGTCAGTGAGAACATTGCCAAACGAGAGAGAGCAAGGTTTTAATATGTGTAACGGCGCTGGCAAAAAGGAAAAAGAAAGGGTAGTTATGGAAGTTAAAGATTTAACACAAGAAACAACAGAGACATGTTCGGTACCTACCGAGAGCGGTGAAATAAGTGAAGAGATAAACGAGGAATGTTTAAATTCAGTAAACAATGATAATGTTTTGCTGAATCAAGTCCATCAAAAGTATTTTTCCGACAAATTTACAGCAATAGCAGAGACTGTTTTGATTTGTCCGCATGTGTTTCCACGTAAAAGTTACAGCAGCAACTGTACTAGTACTCATATATCTTGGTTGTACTATTTTTGTTGTCACAAATGTAAATACAGATCATGTATGAAAATTTTATCTTTTGCATTTTCTGTTCAACCCCTTTCTATAACATGTTTGCTTGCTGAGAATATTTACCATGTAGTCGCCTCTTTTTCTGAATCAAAACGATTTCAAATAGATTTTATCATTACCCTATCTATCACGCTCATTCCATCAATTAGTCTTGTTTCCTGACATAAAAATAAGTAATTTTCCTAATAGAAATATCCCAAGCAAACTAAACCAAACACGGTAAAATTACATATTGTCTGAAATAGTTTTGGTACAAGTGACCTACTTTAAGATACATGTGACTCTTGAAGTGGATGAATGGATAGATTGAAAGGCGCATTGTGGCCTATGATATGGCACACTTAGAATTAGGATGGATATAGATATTCTTGATGCTTTTGCTTTCTGATTTTCCACTCGGTCGAAGTAATCTTAACCAAGAAGAAAACATTTTTGTACGATCAAAGAAGAAATTTATACAATCCTGCTAAACTTTTGACAACTAGTTTGGGATGCCAATCCACTGTAATACTAAGAGCAAGTTCAATAAATATTTATTATTGATCTTAGAGCACGTCTAATGATGTCTAATGTAAAAATAAAATAATTAGACGTATTATTATAACTAACTTAAATCCCGTGTCGCACGGGTTTCTCCTAATATTTAAAAAATTTATTTATCCTGTCATTTTAATTTTTAAAATAATTTTATAAATATATGATAATTATAAATTTATAATGAAATTAGTAGTTTAACAGATATATAACACTATTTATTTTTTAATAATGGGATACATTGTGGTCGTAGTTTAGTAGGATAAATAAACTATATCTGGTGGTTTAACAATATAGTAGGTTAGCGGATATATAATACTATTTATTTATTTTTTTAATAATCAAAATTAGGTAATAACCGTTGAACCAAATTATACCTCATTCTGGTTATTATAGTAAAGTAAGATTTGAGACCAAAAAATATATTTTGTTGTTAAATAGAACTTCAACTTTAATATTAGTTTTATTTTAGAAACAAAATATTTTCATATTAAGTAAAGTTTTGTTTCTTTTTTCTAAAATTCATTTAAAGCAAATTAACATATATTTTATTTATAATTATATAATGATATAGTAAGGATAGCTATAGCTATTTTTGGTCCTGAATACAAGATCAACTATCCATTTATGCATTTATAAGATCAAATATAGCTATGTAATGGATTAGATTTTTTTTATTTTGATCCTATATTATAATTATAAGACCAACTATTCATATGCATTAGACTTGCTCTTATAACTATAATATAACTATAACTATAATATAGGATTAAAAAGAAAAAAAGTCCACTACAAGGCATATCTATATTTAATCTTATAAATGCATAAATGAATAGTTGATCTATATTTATGACTAAAGATAGATATAGTTATTTTTACCACATCATTAAATAAGTACAAATAAGATGTATGTCGATTTTATTTAAATGAAATTTATAAAAGCGATAAAAAATTTCACTAAATGTGGAAATATTTGTCTTGAGTTTGTTATAATCGGATATCAATTTATCAACTAATTAATGAGTGAATGATTAATAGTAATAAAGAAGAACTAATAAACTCATGAATAGATTCTTTACTCTCTTATTTAATATCAAGTTATCCAACCCATTTCATATCCGGGGTATCAAGTTTTCTATGACGTTGTCCGTCAAATGGATAAATTGCCCCCGCTTGATTTTCCTCTCGATCAAATTACTGAGTGGATAACACGGTTTTGTGGTATGATCAGTGTCCTCATAGTATTCGCAATAACAATTGCTCGGAGGGAGACCGGGCTTTATAGAGCGAAGTGGTCTATAATATGGTTCTGTTTTGAGTATTGTCAAGATGTTAGTTTTTTCGGTATTGAGTTTGGTAAATTCTTTTTTTTGGCGGGGGCGTGGTTGCCAAGAATGGTCTCTTCTGTCAGGGAATTGGGAGTCTCGCTCTTTAAATTGAGGTTTGTAGCGTGTATCTCTTCGTGACTCTCGTTTGGGGGTTGTGGTCTCGATTTCGCTCAAAGCGTCGAGATATTGACTGTCGTGGAGATTGAATGGTACCTACTGCTTCCTGAAGAGTCATTCTGTATTTAACTAACTGGAATGCCTCTTGTAACGAGCGAGGATTATTTTTGAAAAATTCTTCCAACAGTGTCGCATGACGATGTTTATTTATACTTGTGGTGAGATAATTAATTGCATGCTCCTCCACAAGGTTTGGTACTTGAGCCATATATTCTCTGAATCGATCTAGGAATTTTCGGAGAGATTCATTGTGATCTTGTCTGATTGTCATTAACGAGGTTGTTATTTTACCACCTTTGAAAGTACCAGGGAAACGAAACTGAAATTTAGTTTTGGGTGTTGACCAGGAGTCAATTGAGCGGGGGAAAAGTTGTTATATCATTGAAGGGTTGTTTCTTGAAGACAAGTAGAGAAAAATTGGCATCGTGCTATTTCCGAAAGGTCGCAGAAAGTCATGCATTTGTTGAAAGTGTTTAATAACGCTGAGGGGTTTTTTGATCCATCAAAGTGATCAAGAGCTGGAGTTTTCAAGTTTGATCTATTATGGCATTTTCGATGGCCCTTGATTGCGAAGTCTCACTCGTTCAACCGAATTTAGACTGATTAATAATATTTTCATGAAGAATTGCCATTTTCTCTTGTAGGCGCAGAATACCATCGGGGTCTATAAGCTGAGTGTTCACGATTTGTTGTGAGTTCTCATTAGAAGATGTGCCTTTAGTTTTATAGGGACGGGATCTTGAGTAAGTGGACTAAGTGGATGCCTCGTCCTCGTACTCATAATCCTCATTATACATACTGTCGTCCTCGTAGGGATCTTTGGTCACCTCGTCATCAAAGAACAACGGGGTCGATGTTTTCTTAAGTTCGAGTTGAAGTCGGTGAATTTCTCTCTGTTTTGCCTAAGCAATTCTGCAGCCTTTCTTACTCTTCCTCGAGTAAAGTCCATTGCTCATCATTGACAACGCTCTCACCCAACTCAACTTCTCGTTGTGCATTTTGGATTTTGTCCATGTGTAATTGTATGTCGCTTTATAAGATTTTTTCCCCGAAATTATTGTAACTCTTGTGTCACTCCTGGTTCGACGATGTCCGCTAACAGGTTCAGAGATTGTAGGACGTTTTTGTCGATTCTTACAAGTTGGATCTGTTGTGGGAAACAAACAGCGAGGTCAGAAAATCAAGAGGCCTTGTCTTGCTCGGGCCTTATTCGTTTCCTTCACACCTTCAATTTTGTTCATTCCCTCTTCCTCCATTTTTCAGAAAATAATTGTTGGATAAATGAACAATTAGAGAGCTTCTTATAACATCAAATATTGAGTTCGTTATAATCGGATATCAATTTATCAACTAATTAATGAGTGAATGATCAATAGTAATAAAAGAGAACTAATGAACTTATGAATATATTATGTTAGTCCCTAACAATGCAACAAAAATTACAGAAGGGGGGTTGAATGGAATTCTTGAAAAAATTTCTGAATTATAAAATGTTCTAACTCAAAATATATATGTAAGTGTTTTGATTTGCAAAGTGTGGAATGACAAGTTAAAATGAATCAAAATACAAAGTACTAAAAACACAAGTTTTTAAAACTTTCTGGTGGATTTGAATGCATCCAACATATATATATATATATATATATATATTAAGAGAACCCTGTGTATATATATATCAAGAGAACCTTGTATAGCTTGAATAGCTCACAGCTGCTTACAAATATGAACAACTAAACTTACAGAGAAATGCTAAGGATACAGCTTACAATTGTTTCTCTGAGAATAATACTTGCTTAGTCTTATTGTTGTTCTATTTGCTACTCTTGGTTTATATATCACCAAGATTATACAGTAATAAGACAAGATAATAAAACAAAACTTATCAAGTCTAATACTATGCTGCTTCACTACTCTATTCCAGCATCTTTGAATATCTTCATAATATGATGGAAATGGTAATGCTTCTTTGTTCTCAAAAACCCAGTTGAATAGGCTCCCACATTCCTTTTGTATACACTCGACGCATGTGACTGTGTTGTCACTGTCAACAGATATTTGAATTGATCATCCGTTGGCTACATGATCATCCGTCGGGTTGCCTTGTTGATGATCTGTCGGGTAGCTTTGTTGATCATCCGTCGGGTAGCTATTTGGCACTTGACTTCATTTCATTTATGCAGAATTACAAGACATCATCTATTTACAATTAATCAACATATTCTGCATATCTAATTACAGTCAACATGACTTACAGAATCTATACAAAGGTGTTTGGAGAAATGTGCTACATGACTTATTGTTACATAAGCTACTCACTCGATGGATGTCAAATCATCATCCGTCGGGACTATATTAAGTCATCCGTCGGGATTATATTTGATTATCCGTCGAGTGTTACATAATTCACTAAATTGAATCTACTAAGGTGTTTTGTTAATGAAATCATCAAGTTCACAATATATTCTTAACAATCTCCCCCAATTTATGGCTATAATATTTATGTCTACTAGAATTATAGCCATAAATTAAGAGAAATTTGATGATAACAAAACACTCTAAGAATACAAATTTAAATGAAAGTAGATAAAACTGTAAAGTGTGGCAAATAACAAAATGTACAAAGATTTGCTCACAGTCATTTTCAAGATGCTCCTCTAGCCTGAGCAGATTGATCTATTTCCTTGATGATCTGGATCTCTGTCCAAGCTTTCTGTTTTTTTCTTCAATCTGATTTTGGAGCTGTCTATGGAATTCCAGTTCATCAGATTCTGAGAGATTCATTTCCAAAAGAGTCTCATTGCTAGAGATGCTCAACTGGTCTTCTAATATGAAAAATCTTCTAACTCCCTTATCATCCATGAATTCCATCAGCCAGTAGGGCCTTAGATGCACTCTACTTCCAGTGTAAGGAATAGTTAGAGTCTTTGAGAGTGTATCTTTGGCTCTAATACTCCTCAGTTCTTCAATCTTCTTTAGAACCAGTCTTCTAGCTGTCATATTGAATCCAAAGTTCTTCTTAAATGATGAATAAACCTTTATCAACACAGATTGGCTTTCTTGAAGGATCCTGTGAAGTGGCCATTGTATCTCTTTTCCTCTCTTGTACTTGAATACTAACCTTTCAGGTAAATTCCTGTAAGCATCAATCCCTCTAACTTCTTCCAGTTCATCTAGATAGAGGTTTAGATCTGAGAATTCCTTGATATCACAGATGTACATGATGTCCCCCTTGTTGAATTTGGTTTGAGCTTTGGTTAGGGACTTGGATATGAGAGTTGAGGGCTTCACTTTCTTGAATGCTCTGGTCTTTGTCTTCTTTGGCTTCATGAAGTGAGGTAGATTGAGTTCAAGTATTGGTAGACTATTCCAGTCTATTGGCTCATCCTTTGGAATGATAGGTTCACTATGAAAATTCTTGGATGGATCTATCTTGAATTCTTCATGTGCCACAGAGGGCATGAATGTTTGAGTTGTTGCAGATGTAGACTTTTTGGGAAACTGATCTTCCAATTCCTTTTTATCAAAGTCCACTTTTCTCTTTGCATGAAGTTTGTATCTAAACCTTTTTCTCTGCTGTGATTCTTCTTGCATTTTCAGTTCCTTAGATTCAGTGGTTTCAAATGATTGTTCAGGAATTTGTTGTGTAGGTTTCACAGCTTTCAGCTTAGCCAAGATAGCAGCTTGCTCCTTCTTTTGTTTAACCTTTTTAGCATTTAGAGCAGCTTGCTTCTTTTCTTGCTTCAATCTTGCCTTTTCTTCTCTTTTTGCTTCAGCAAATTGAGGGTGTCCAGCCACCACACAAATTTTCTTACCATTCCTGAAAACGTTGGCAATTCTTCTTTTCAATGTTGAATCAGCTGGATCATTGTAGAATGCAATAGATCTTGACAGCAGTTTCTTTTCATCAGTCTTTGGTGTCTCATACACTGTATCCAAAGGGTTCTTTAGAGAAGGTTTAGGATAGTTCACCTTTGGCTTCAAAATTAGCTCAGCCTTTGGAGATTTGATGCAAGATGGCTGTCCTCTTTCCAGATTATTCATGCTCATATCATTCACAGAGATTTTCCTGACTTGAGAGTGATGAATGGCTAATTTTTCTGGCTTCTTTGCTAGCCCAAACCTCTTTTGAATATTATTGTGCAAGACATGCCTGTATCATAACAAGACTAAGTCATATTGACAACCCTAAGATTAGTTGTATTGTAACCTTAATCTCTAATTTATACTTGTAACACTTAATGTCTGTAAAATGTAAATGGAGCAGATTAGAGCATTTTTTCCCTAAACAGTGTCAAGCCTAAGAATTCTATCTGGAAGAAGAGCAAGAAGGTCATGCCTCGGAAGAATTATGAAGAAGCTTGGAGTTGAATAATTATGTTTGGTGAAAAACATTCTAAGTCAAGATCTCTACAAGTCACAAAATTAGTGTTATAGAGAAGTCATTCGAGAACTCAGAAAGACCTATCGAGAACTCAGGAATTGTCTATCGAGAACTCAGGAAATGCTATTGGAGATATCGATAAGTCAGATACCCATTCGAGAACTCAGATATATCGACATGTATACATTCATTAGAGAAATCTGAGTTATCGATAAGCCAAAGTTCATTAGAGAACTCTGAGTTATCGATAAACCAAAATTCACGAGAGAACTCAGAGTTGTCGATAAGTCAAGTCAACAATGAAGTTTCAGAGATATTGACAAGCCAACATGCCTATCGAGATGTCGAGTTCTCTACAGCTTAATTGGAGATCTCAAAGTGAAGAAATTTCTCTAAGTACAGAATTGCAGAATAATTCAATATCCAAGGTTGCAAATCAACAAACAATTCACACACCTGGATTGACAAGTCTACAAAAAGAAGCTTGAGAGATGTGCAATATTAATGGTGAAGATTAACTGACAAAGGAGGATCAACCAATACACAGTGGATAAAGATATGCTAATCTAGATATGGAAATCTCACTTTTCCCTTAAATAGAAGTGATTAGTGACAGGTTAGAAAAGTGATTAGCACTTCTTATTGTTCACTGTGTAAACCAAAGTTAACTATCATATAAAGTTAACTAAGGTCCTTTGTTTAAGATGGGACTGAATAGATTAGAAATTGTATTCTCTCTCAAGAAAGAAGCTAAGTTCTAAACCAAGAACTTAGAGATTTTGTCACAAAACACTGCTTGATTTTTAATATAAAATTAAGTTTTGAAGATCTTTGTTTTACATATTTACATTGTTATTTATGTTTAACATTTATTCTACAAAATCATTGATAACAACCAACTGCTAAACCCAAAGTTGACCAAAAAGTAAACATTTAAGCCAAAACACATTCACCCCCCCCTCTGTGTTGTATTCATATCTAACAAGTGGTATCAGAGCAAAATCTGAAAGTAAACAGATTAGATCTTGGACAAATAAATACACAGAAAATCAGTAGTATCGAGATTCCTCCCTTTGATAAGGACAACTACACATTATGGAAAAAGAAAATGTTGCTGTTTATAAGAATGGCCAATCACCTTTACATTCAGATCCTCAAGAATGGGCCCTTCACTCCTATGGTTAGAGTTGAGGAAACCACAGATGGAGACATGGTTATTCTAGCTCATTATGCTCCCAATGATGCCTCTGAGTATACTGAAACTGAAAGAGAGAAAGTTTCCCTAGACAGTGCTTTGCAACTGATACTAATTGAGTCACTTGACAATGTAATGTATAATAACATTGTCAACTGTGACACTGCTAAACAGATCTGGGAAAAGATTGAGATACTCTGTGAAGGAACTGAGGAGGTTAGGTCAAATCAAAGAAAGATATTGATTTCTCAGTATGAGGGTTTTATGGCTAAACCAAAGGAAGGTATTACTGATGTGTTTGAAAGGTTTAATAAGCTGATAAATGGCTTCCAGCTTCATGATAAATTTTATGATGTTGAAGAAGTGAATTTGAAGTTCTTGCTTACTCTCCCTGATCATTTGGAACAAAAGATCTCTGCAATCAGAGAAGGAAGGGATTTGAGTAGAATCACACTGGAAGTGCTCTATGGGGTTCTGAAAACTTATGAACTTGAAATGATTCAAAAGAAATCATTAAGGGCTGGTCAAGGATATGTAATGGATGGCTCAAGTGCACTGATTGTGAATGATGGCCAGACCTCTAATGATGAGCAAAGATCCTAAACTCCAGTAATTTCTACAAGTGAGAAAAGAGTCAATGATACTAAAGAGCAAGTCATACTGAAATTGGATGAAGAAGAAGAGTTCTACACTCTTGATGAGCTTGATGAGCTAGACAAATCAATGGCTTACTTGGCTAGAAAATTCTCTAACATTAGAGTGAAGAAACCAAGATTTTTTAAGAGCAAAGGACAGTCTTTCAACAAAGACAGGAGCTGGAAAGGAAAAGGGAAGTACACTCCTGATAGCAAAACTGGCTACAAAACTGGATCTATTGATAGATCAAACATAAGGTGCTTTAACTGTGATGAGTCGGGCCATTTTGCTACAGAATGTAGGAAACCCAAGAAGGAAAAGAAAGACAAAGCCTATCTTGAATTGGAAGCAAAGTATGATGCTCTTCTAAAGAAGCAACAAGGGAAAGCTTATATTGCTGAGGGTAAAAGCTGGGATGATTCTAATAATGATGAAGATGAAGAAGTTGGAAACTATGCACTCATGGCCTTGGAGCAAGGAGATTCTTCATCATCTAAATCACAGGTACCAACTCTTACCAGAATTTATTTAAATGTGAGTCAATATAAGGAAACTGTTGAAAAGATGAGCACAGAAATGTTCCACATTCATACAAGCATGGTTGCTGCAAATGAGGAAGTTAGCAGATTGAAAAAGATCAATGAAAAACTTGAGAGTGAAAAACAAGAGACTGAATTATTGCTGATTGAGCTTGATGCTGCTAAGCAAGAAAATGCATACTTAAAGAACAAATTAAAGTGTGCAAGTGAAATTGAAGCAGTATTGAGAGAAAGGCTGGGGAAGAATGAAGTGAAGCTGAAATCCTTCAAAAATGCTTCTGAGTTGATTGGCCAATATCATGAAAAGAACAAGCCAAGTGCAAACATTGCCATTGGTCTTGATTATGAGGGTTTGAACAACAAAAAGAAGTTCCAATTATTTTGAAGAAAGTTGAATCACATTTGTTCAAGGCATGTGAGGTGAACTTCAGTGAAGAAGAGTTGATCATCAAACAGGAGATAGCTGATGAGGACAAGGAAAAGAAAAATGATGAGACAACTCAGTCTTCCATCTCTGTTAAAACACTAAAAGCCAATCAAGAAACTAAGGAGCCTGTGAAGGAAATTAAAGTTGAAGAGGTCAAAAAGAAAAAAAAGAATAGAAATGGAAAGATTGGGATAAACAAAAGCAATAATTTTGCTTATGTTGCAGATGCTCCTAGAAAGAGGTGTGAGAATTGTGGATCAATGAATAAAAAGATTGTTAGCAATCCACCTGAAGGAGTCTGCAAGTACAATGAAGCTAAGGCTAATGATCCATATTCATTCTGTGACAAGTTTGACTGCATTCCCTGCAAAAATGAAAGTGATGAAGAGTTGCCACAAATTGAGAATTGATCTCATAGAATCAAAAGTTGGTTCTATATCTGAAAGGGAAAATGCTCAACAGTCTATGAATTCCATTTTATCTAAAAATTCTCATTCTACTTCTGCAAAATCAGTTAACAAGAAGAAAGTGCCCAATACAGCTTGGGTAGCTAAACACACTTAATCCTCATTGTGTGCAGGGCAAATGAAAGAAGGTCATATGGATCATTGATAGTGGATGTTCCAGGCATATGACAGGTGATAAGGCCCTGCTATCACAATTTGAGGAGATAGCTGGCCCTTTGGTGACCTTTGGAGACAACAACAAAGGATTCACAATGGGATATGGCAAGATTGTTTTTGGAAATGTTGTCATTGAAGATGTAGCACTAGTTGCTGGATTAGAAGTAAATCTTCTAAGTGTTAGTCAATTTGCAGACAGAGGTTTTCAAGTTGTTTTCAACAATGAAGATTGTGCTTTTATTAGCAAAAAGACTGGTGAAATTGCTCTTAAAGGAGTAAGAAAGGGAAGCTTGTTTGTTACAGACTTAGACTCAACAAATAAGGATGGGGTGTGTTGTTTCTACACCAAGGCATCAGAAGAGCAAGCAAATTGTGGCATAAGAAGCTATCTCACTTGAATTTCAAAGCAATCAGCACCTTAGTCAAGAAGGAGCTTGTGAGAGACATGCCCAGTCTGGAATTTGCTCAACTGGAAGTTTGTGAAGCTTGTCAGAAAGGAAAAATGAAAAGATCAAGTCACAAGTCAAAATCTGTGAATTCTATAAGTGCACCTATGCAACTTATTCACATGGACTTGTTTGGGTTAGTAAATGTCTTGTCCATTTCAAGGAACAAATATGCCCTTGTTATGGTAGATTGAGGAGTGATAATGGAACAAAATTCAGAAACTCAATATTAATTGAATTCTGCAAAAGCAAAGGCATTGTTCAAGAATTTTCAGCAGCTAGAACACCTCAACAGAATGGAGTAGTTGAGAGGAAAAATAGAACATTGGTTGAAGCTGCTAGAACCTTGCTACAAGATGCTCAGTTGCCAACTAGTTTTTGGGAAGAGGTTGTTAATACTGCATGCTACACTCAAAACAGATATCTCATCAACAAAGCTCATGGCAAATCACCTTACTCAATCATGTCTAACAGGAAGCCTACAGTGAAGCATCTACATGTGTTTGGAAGCAAGTGTTATATTCTAAAAGACAACTCTGAATATGTGGGAAACTTTGACTTTAAAGTTTTTGAAGCAATTTTTCTGGGATATTCATTGGAAAGAACAGCCTACAAAGTTTATGTGATTGATCAAAAGAAAATTATGGAAAGCACAGATATGACTTTTGATGATGACAAGTGTCCAGGCTTGGAATGCCTTGATGTAAATGATGCTGAAGCCCTTGTATTTGAGAATCTAACCATTGATAGTGATTCTGATGAGGAAGATGAAGTTGTGGCACAACAAATGACAAATGAAGAGACCTCTGAACAAAATCATGGGAATGAAAGCTCTCTTCAGACACCTGAATTTGATGGCACAAACTCAGGGGGGAGAAGGAGAGAATGGAAATGACAGTCATGGTAATACTGAAGAAAATGATGAAGGAACTAGTCAACAGACACACACTAGAAAGTGGGATAAGAGTCATACAGTAGAAGCTATTATTGGTGATCCCTCAGCTGGTTTGAGAACTAGAAGTGCAACTGCTAATGAATGCCTACATGCATGTTTTCTATCTCAAGTAGAGCCCAGGAAAACTGAAGAAGCCCTATTGGATCCTGATTGGATATGTGCTATGCAGGAGGAGCTGAATCAGTTTGAGAGAAACAAAGTTTGGAAATTAGTCCCTGCACCAAAGAACAGAAGCATAATTGGAACTAAGTTGGTGTACAGGAACAAAATGGATGAAAATGGAATTGTTACTAGAAACAAAGCAAGGCTGGTTGCTAAAGGCTACTGACAAGAAGAGGGAATTGACTATGATGAGACTTTTGCTCCTGTTACAAGACTAGAAGCAACAAGAATTTTTCTGGCATTTGCTGCACACTCAAATTTCAAGGTGTATCAAATGGATGTCAAGAGTGTTTTTCTTAATGGTGAACTAGAAGAAGAAGTTTATGTGCAACAACCACCTGGCTTTGAAGATCCAGAATTTCCTAACTTTGTTTACAAATTACTCAAGGCTCTATATGGATTGAAACAGGCACCTAGAGCCTGGTATGACACACTGTTAGAATTTCTACTCAAACATGGTTTTACCAGAGGTACTATTGATAAGACTCTCTTCTACAAGAAGCATGGTGAAGATATGATCCTAGTTCAAATCTATGTGGATGATATCATCTTTGGATCTACAAATGAAAAGCTTTGTCAAAGATTCTCTAGGCTAATGCAGAGTGAGTATGAAATGAGCATGATGGGAGAATTGAGTTACTTCCTTGGTCTTCAAGTTAGTCAAAGAAGTGATGGTATTTTCATCAGCCAAACCAAATAAGTGAATGACTTATTGAAGAAATTTGGTATGGTGGATAGCTCACCTGCATCTACACCAATGTCTACTGCAACCAAGTTGGATGAAGACAAGAAAGGCAAGAGTGTGGATATTTCAAGCTACAGAGGGATGATTGGATTATTGCTTTATTTGAATGCTAGTAGACCAGACATCATGTTTGCTACTTGTCTATGTGCTAGATTTCAAGCCAATCCAAAGGAATCACATTTGATGGCTGTGAAAAGGATTTTCAGATACTTAAAGGGAACTCCAAACTTGGGATTATGGTATCCTAAGGGAACTGGTTTTGAAGTTGTTGGATACACAGATACAGATTTTGCTGGATGCAGGTTTGATAGGAAAAGTACTAGTGGAAGCTGTCAATTTCTTGGTCAAAGACTTGTATCCTGGTATAGTAAGAAACAACAATCTGTGTCAACTTCCACAGCTGAGGCTGAATATATAGCTGCTGGAAGTTGTTGTGCTCAGGTGCTTTGGATTAGAAATCAACTAATGGACTATGGTCTAGTGTTACACAAAATTCCTATTATGTGTGACAATACTAGTGCCATATATATAGTAACTAATTCAGTTAATCATTCTAGAACAAAGCACATTGATGTTAGGTACCATTTTATCAGGGAACATGCTACAAATGGTACCATTGAGCTCATTTTTGTTCCAACAGAGAAACAATTAGCTGACATTTTTACTAAACCTTTGGATGAAGCAACCTTCACTAGATTTGTGAGTGAAATTGGAATGCTCAATTCTTCATCTTAAGGCAAGAACTCAGCTAATGTGTTGCTGCAGCAGATTAATTTCTAATTAATCAACCTAGTTTGATTTAATTGGAAATTAACTGAAATATGAATTATAAATATTTCATAATCTCTGTATATTTTTTTTTAAAACTCAAAAATTAACTTAGAATATTTCAAATTCTAAGTAAACTGCGTAGTTGTTAATTTACATCTTTAATGTGTAAAATTAACACAGGGCAGAATAACAGTACTCAAAGGTATAGAGAACTGAGTTCTCGATAAGTCAAAATGACTTATCGACAAGTCATTTTAGAGTTCTTGAGTGAGTCCTCGATAAGTCTATTTACAGACTTCTCGAATGACTTCTCGATAAGCTCTATTATGACTTATCGATAAGACCATGTAGAGTTCTCTAATAGTGTTAATTCACAGAGTTCTCGACAAGGATATTTTGAGACTTATCAATAACTCAGAACTAAAATAATTTAATTCAATGAATTATTTTTGACAAATACTTTTGGAAAATTTATTCTGATTTCAATTTGATTTAATTCAAATAAATTAGAATCATTCTTTTTTCTGTCCATTTTCGGACAAACTGGGCATTTATCAGAGTTCTCGATAAATCATTTCTTAGTTTTCGAAAAGAATTAATAAAATGACTTATCGAATGTACCTTTTTCAAATTCGAAATTATTTCTCGATAAGTTTAATATCAAACGTTTATTTGACTTCTCGATAAGTATTTTACTTTTTCTATAAATACCTAGACTTCTCGATACATACACTGTACTTACACTTTTTCGAGATCTCAAGTGACCTAGCTTTCAGACAAAAGGCGATTTCTCTCTCTTTTTTGCTCCTTTCTCAAAACGTTTTCTTACCCACTACTTCTAAACACTAAAATGGCACAAAACATTGTTAGAGCTATCATTCCAGAGAAGGGAACCAACTTTATTGCTTTTCTTGATGTTAACCAAGCCCTTGATAGTTTCAAGGGGTTTGTGAAGTTTCTTTCTGAATCCTATATTGCAGGTGCTTTAACTGCAAGTCCTGTGCTGTATTTGGACGTTCTTTACGAATTTTGGACATCAGCTATAACTAGGACAGTTGTTTTAGAGAATGTCACTTCTATGGTGGTCACCTGCACAATTGGAGGCCAAGAAATTGAGTTTTCAGCTGCTGATGTGAATACAGCCCTGGGATTGCCAACTGAGAACTATGGAGAGATGCCAACTGCAGATGAGCTGAGTGAATTCATGGACTTCATCAACTAAAGTGGCTCAATCAACTTGGCAAGCCTGGACAAGATAAACCTTAGGAAGGAATGGTCCTTTGTGTTTGATTCTGTAGTGAGGGCTTTCACCTGCAGAAAAACTGGCTTTGACAACATCTCAAGTGTGGTGCAGAAGCTGGTGTTCTCAATAGCTCACAACAGGCATCTGAATGTTGGGGCTCTAATTCTGGAGGAGCTGGCTACCGGGCTTACTATGCCTTTGAAGAATAGAGGTAAAGAAATCTTTTTGCCAAGGTTTATTATGTCTACTTTAGCTCATAAAGTAAATGGCATACATTTGTTAGCTGGTATTGATAGTAGTAAAATTGGAAATTGTAAGCAAGTGTCCAAAATAATATTTGGCTCACTTACTACAAAGAATAAGGTGAGTGTAAGTCTTAGAATCACTCCATTTATGTTGGAGAGATTCAGGACTTATCCTTACCCTATGCTAGACATGAGGGCTCCTCAATTTGCTAGTTCAGCTATGGTTCCTGAGCCTGTGAAAGTAAAAACACAGGCACACCAACAGGGACCTTCCAAAGCTGCGACCCCTTCTTCTAAACCACTAGATTTTAGCAAACCAACCACTTTAGTCTCTCAAAAGACTGAAGTGAGTAAAAAGAAGAGAAAGGAACCAATCCTTGCTGTTGTAAATGAGAGTGAAATAGTTCAAACTGAACCAGAGTCACCCTTGGCCAAGAGACCAAAGAAGAGTAAGATACCTGAGTTGACCACTCAAAACACCTCTGTGTCCTCCCAAAAGGGCACAGTTAAACAAATGGGGAGTAAACAGTTACTAGATGTATCCTCTCAACATGGTGTATCTATTGAAAAGGGCATTCACCCCAATGCATCCTGTACTGAGTCAGCACAACCTGCACCTAGAGTGTATGGTAGAAGAAATAAGGATGGAACACACATTGAGGGCATATCATTTGAAGCTCCCTCATCCATTCAAGGGGAGCTGCCAACACTCACCACTGAGCAAACTTCTCTAATCTCTCAAATTTCTTCATTATATAGAGCACTTGAATCTGATTCTCAAGTGAACCAACACTCAAGTGACATGGTTCATGAAACTGTGATCACCACCCAAAACCAACATCTAGATGGTGAGAGGCTACTAGCTGGGGTAGACCTTGAGGATACCATAAAAAACATGGGGGTTTTATCAGTTTTTACTGAAGACCCCATGGTCACTCTTGCACCTTCATGTGGACAATCATCTTCACAGATGAATAGGTTTGAGGGTAGTACTCTTGAGGGAGAGCTATCTAAATCATCTCCAATTCAATTGGAGGTTCCTCTAGAAGGAACAACTCCCCTCAAAACCCTAGCTGAAATTGCCTTGGCATTTGAAGCTAGGAGTATAATTGCCAATGCCCCTGTTATGGGAGAGGCAAGTTCATCACATTTATGTGATAGTGCTCTGCAAGGTGCACAAAGGTTTGAGGCTGGTGTACATAATAGTAACCCAGTCAAATCCTCTCCAATTCCAATGGAGGTTCCCACTACATGTGGTCAACAACAAACTGTCAAAACCACAGATTTATCTGTGAGTCAAACTGTGACTTCGGTCACAGGTGGTAATCTGGACATTTCTCAACAGCCATCCACATCTCAATCCAGCCAACCACATGTCATGGATCAATGGCTACAAGATATAGAAGCTCAGCCTTCTACAGTTGATGACATGTTGGTAGATCAAATCTCAGGCTTGGCCAATCTCTCTCAGAAATTGCTCACTTCAGACATGGGGACCAGGACTATTAAGCTATACTGCTATGCTTCAATGAAGAGTTTGAACAATAGAAGGAGAAGATAGTAGATGAGGCTGAAGAGGATGGTAATGTAGATGCCTGGTTGTCTGATAACCACGTGGCAGAAATGGATGAAGTTTTGGCTAGATTCAGGAGGGAGTACATAATTATCATGGGAAGCAATGCTAAATCTCTCACTCCTCCTGAAGTCTATGATGCCATCATGGATGTGCACAAAGCTCAACTCAAGGCTTTTCATCTCTTTGGAAAGGCCCTTGAAGTAAAATTGACTAGACATGAAGATAAAATCATTAAGCTGATTAAGGAAAAGATGGATGACATTGTGCTTTCTCAAAAGGACATCAACAATAAATTCCAGTCTTTCACTGAGCAAATGTCAAGGATGAATTTGGCCTCCATGGAGAAGGAAATGTCAAATATGAAGAGTTCTTTCAAGGCCCTGTGTGAATAAGTTCAAGCTCATATCACAAATTCAAATGATACCAGGGTCAAGCTAAATCAAATGCATACTGCTAGGTATGAGCCTTCATTTCTTCTCATGGAGGGTGTCAGAAAAGCTGTTGATGAACACTTTGGGTCCTTCTCAGCTACAACAGTCTACACTACCTCTACTCCTCAAATAAAAGAACTTCAAGATCAAATTTCTTCACTTCAAACTTCCAACTCAGATTTATCTTCACAAGTCAGAGCTCTAACCACATTGGTTGAGAGTCAACAACATGATATTCAGGCCCTAGTGGAGTCCCATAAGCATTTACAAATCCAGAATACAGTTGCTTTGGGAGCCATTATGGGAAAACTCAACATACCACTGCCAGCATTGCCTGAAGCTGTAAGACCTGAGATTCCTACTCCCCTACTCATGCCTGTTACCAAGACTAAGGGGGAGATAGATGCAAAGCTAGCACAATCAAAACTCAAAAGTCAAGTACAAGGTCTAGAACAAGAGAGGCTCCTTATGGCTGCCCAAGGTCCAGGAATAACACAAGAGTTTGACAATTTGCTCACTGGACTACGGAACTCTCTCAACAACAACTTCTTCACTTACAAAGAGACCTTGGAAAAGACTATCAATTACATCAGGGTGCTGCAGATCCCAGTCAAGGACCAGTTTTTGGAGTAAAGGATAGTGATCAATCTTAATGATTCTGGTATAGACAGATGTATGCAAGTCAATATCAATTATCTAATTTCTAGAAGAGCATCTGAGGTGGATATTTTGATTAACAAGGTCAGGATAATCACCAATGAAGAGAAAATGCTACTAGCAGAGTTGAAGAAGGCTCATGAAGCTGTATTCCCAGAAGCCTATCTACATCCAAGCAAAGGGGTGCACTATATCTACTCTACAACCAAGCAACTGAAATATTTCCAAGTACCTAAAAACTGTGTCATGGCCAAAAGAAGACTGATAATGGTGCTTGAGTCTGGGCTGAAAAGTAAGAAATTGAAGACTAGTGAAGATGAAGCTATGATCAAGATTCTGAGGAGATATATTGATAACCCTGAAGCCAATTTGCCTAAAACTCAAATCAACAAAGATGACTTGGGTGATGATGAGCAGAAGAAAGATGGTCAAAACCCTTCTGGCTCAAACTCAAGTCAATCTAGCAAGGCAATTGGTGGAAAAAGTGATAGTGAGAAAGAGAAGGAGAAGAAAAGTGGATCTGAGACTCAAAGGAGGGGTGGAAGGAGACAAAGACAAAAGAATGATACCTCACAACCCCTACAAACCCTAAATATCCAAATACCAATTGCTAAACCTTCACATTCAACCTCATCAAAAACCGCTCAACCTCAAACCTCTAAGTCTAAATATTTCTACAAGCTCACTACAAACTCTCTCATCAAAACTCAAATCACTCACAGCCATACTTCTCTGAAAAGACTCAAAACTGTACCTTCATTCAAGCCACCCCATAAAACACACTTCAAAACAGTTGGAATAGGTGCAAAAGAAGCCAAGGTCAAGAGAAGATTTAGAAGACAAAGAAGAAGACAACTGATAGCTGAATTTCTCAATGATCATGGATTTGGTGAAAAGGCCATCTGGAACAGATATGATTAAGATGATTTCCAACCTCTAAATGTTGTTGATTCAGATGAAGACTACTTCCAACAGCTAGCTGAAAGAATGGTCAGAGTCTGGGTTGTTAACATCAAAGAAGTTAGAATCTACTACAGTGATGGGTCCTTTGAATAGCTTGGAAATAGACTATTGGATTCTCTCTCAATTGTTGAACTGAAAAGGGTGCTAAGCTTGATGAATGGTAAAGATTCAGCCACTAAGGCATGGAGAATAGTATTGACAGTGTTTGTGGTTAACAGAGAGGAGATGAGAGATGAGCATAGAGCTTTGCTAGCTGAAAAGCGGAGAAAGTATGAGCATGATATTGATGAGTATATTAGAAGATCAGAAGAGTTGAAGGCAACAGGCAAGAACAGAATATCAAAGGATGGAAGATTTCTGAATGTAAAAGCTGGCTCTTTGGCAAGATACAGGATAGGGATGTTAGCTAGTTATCCTAAGCCAGATTTGCTGAAACTAATGGAGGATCTAACTGACACCCCCATCCTAGAAGAATTAGAAATACTTGTACAGATTAAGAACATAATTGAGAAAGGATCAGAAAGCTCAGTCTTTACTTAATTATTGTAAACTGTCAAATGTTCAATGTACAAGTGTTGTATCAACTTTTGATTGTTTTATTTTCATTCTTTAACTTGGGGTTAGTCTTGTTAACATGCATGAATTTGTGATAAACAATCTTCTCACAAATTGGGGGATATTGTTGTGCAAGACATGCATGTATCATAATAAGACTAAGTCATATTGATAACCCTAAGATTAGTTGTATTGCAACCTTAATCTGTAATTTATACTTGTAACACTTAATGTCTGTAAAATGTAAATGGAGCAGACTGGAGCATTTTTCTCTAAACAGTGTCAAGCCTAAGAATTTTATCTGGAAGAAGATCAAGAAGGTCATGCCTCAGAAGAATTATGAAGAAGCTTGGAGTTGAATAATTCTGTTTGGTGAAAAACATTCTAAGTCAAGATCTCTACAAGTCACAAAATTAGTGTTATAGAGAATTCATTCGAGAACTCAGAAAGACCTATCGAGAACTCAAGAATTGTTTATCGAGAACTCAGGAAATGCTATTGGAGATATCGATAAGTCATATACCCATTGAAAGGAATATGTCCTAAGTCCAATCGTGTATTAGGATTTAGGAATAACTTTTAGGTAATCTGTTTTGATTTCATTGATATTAATAAAGACTTGTTTTGTTTTTATTACGGGCTTTATCTATTTAAGTGTTTAAATAAGATATACCATAGTTTAGAGTAAAGCTTTTTATGGATTATGATGAGATCATAATAGTGAGACCTAAAAAGATGATAACTCTAAACTTAAATAGTTCCTGGTCATAGGATTACTAACTGGTAATTAATAATCCGCAAAGATCGGTACATACTATGCTTGCTTCATTACGAAGGATGTCTGTTCTCATAGACATTTGTGTGGTGATACTATAGCTAGTATGTAGGTGCTTATTATGGAATAAGTTCACTAAACATGACTCGCTCAGCTGAACAACTGATGGAGTTCACTCACGTGTCAGCAGTTGTTCGCTTAGTGATAGTTGTACAAGTATACTTAGACTTGAGGTCATCATAGTCATCTTGTGTACACTGAACTATGCTTTGGTTTAGTTCTTAGTCTCCAGGGATAATTATTAGGGCTCTTCTGGGTATAGGAATTTGTACACGAAGATAGTGTATGATCAATAAATGATCTACCCCTTCCAGTGAAGGAAGCGAATGTTCAAGGCTGATCCACTTATGCTAGTTCAGGAATCTCTGGCCAGAGTGAATGAAATTAGAAAGGAGTTTCTAATTTACATAGAACTACGCATAGTAAATGGTAAGCAAGTGATTGAATTAGATAGGCTTGACACGAGATCCATGCCTTGTATTTAATAAGAACATTGTAGGGTAGAAGGAGTTTATTGTACGGTAACTATTCACTGACAGGTTCTTGGTATTCTAAGCAGTGAATTCATATTATCCGGATAGTCGCGATATGTTGAGAAGCATCACTCACGATGTAGAATAAATGTGATTAATTAATTAATCATATTTAATAAATTAGAGAATTTATATAAATAATGATAAAATAGTTTTATTATTATTTATTTCTACTACCGGCTTAATATTGAACCTACAGGGTCACACCATAAAAAGAGAATGATTTTATGGTGGAGGAATTAATTAATAATGGCTAATAATTATTTATTTATGAAATAAATAATTAATTGGCAAATTTAATAATTGATTAAATGAGATTTAATTGATTATAAAATAATTAAGAAAAGTTCTTAATATTATTAATTAAAGGATTTAATTTTTGGAAATTAAATCAAGAGAGAGAATTATTTCTAAAGTGTTTAGAAAAAGGATTAATGATTAAAAGGTGTTTTAATTATTAATGAGAATAATAAATGGGATAATAATAATAATATTTATGGGAAAATTTCAGCTGAAAATTTTGCCTATAAATACACTATTATAGACCCTATTTTATTCGAACCCCATCGAAACCCCAGAAACCCAAAAGTTTCAGAAAACCAAATTCTCTCCACCTCCTCCTCCTCCTAAAAGTCATTTTCTTGGTGGATACCGGTGGAGTGCTTCACACTTGAGGAGCAACTGCTAAGGATCTCTGATCGTTGTCTCCGAATTGTTTTTAAAGGTTAGATTCGATCCCTCGAATTTTTATTCACGATTTATATGCTTTTATATGGATTTTATATGTGTAAAAGTGTTTTGCCATGACCCCGCTGCATTAAAAATCCAACAATGGTATCAGAGCATAGGTTGTATGCATATAGATCTGTGTTAAAAATTTCAGAATTTTATGTGCTTGTATGAATTAATTATGATTTTTACAAGTTATATCATGGATTAATTTTTTCTGATGAGAAATCATTTCTCAGAATAATTTTGAATGTTGATCTGGGTTCTACAAGTGTTGTAGATCGTCTGGGTATTTTTTCATAATTTTATGATGTATAGATTTTTTATTATGATTTTTTGAAGTTCTTACAATTAAATTCGTAATTAAATAATTATATATATATATATATATTATTTGTTAGTATGTATATGTATATCTGTATTGCTGTGTTACACCCCTGTATGTCTATTGATTGCACGGAGATAGTGAAGAACTGACACGACAGAAAAGGACAGGCACGCTGATCGAGAATGTCTGTCAGGCGGCTGAGAAAAAAAAAATATAGGGGTCTAACGCATTCCGGGAATGTGTTACACACCTGTGGCACATTCACGGAATGCGTTACACCCTTTAATGGCTTAAAAGGGGTGTAACGCATCACCGGAATGCGTTACAGGGCTTGTAACGCGTTCCTGTAATGCGTTACAGCCCTCTGTTGATTTTAAAATTGATTTTCTGGGAGTTTCGTAACTCCGTTTTGGGCGTGCAATATACCGTTGGATTCATTTTTCCGAGATGGATCTAATGGAGTGATCAATTTTAGTTTATATAAAAGTTTTGAACTGTTTTTATTTCCATGAAGTGTTTTTAAGCTGTTTTTGACTGTTTTAGTTGCTTTTAAATGCTTCATGTGATACATAGAGATGTATAATGCTTAGACGAATGTGCTAGATGATGTAACATGCCTACCTTGATGTTTATTCATGTTTATATATGTGATATATGCTTAGTTTATCATGCGATGATAGATTTAGGTGAACTTGAATGAACATAAGGCGTTTGTTAGACAACCTAGTATAGTGAAATTGTTTCATAACCTTAATAATAATATTATGAATACAATCATGAGATTATTGTGTTTATGAAACACGTAATTGAATATGAATTTTCGATATGAGAGAAAGGATGATTCTGTCAACAACAGATTTCTATCTGTAAGAAAGGGTTATTAAGTGACGCCTCTTGACAATGCTCCACCCGATCTGGGAATCATCTGATTATTGATTATTGATTTGAAATATTTAATATAAAAGGAAGAATTTCTTTATAATATGATTATGATTGTAACGTAATATAATCCCTCTAAAATTAAATAATATCAAGTAGTAATTGGCCAATGATACAACGGGCTTGTGTCGGTCATAGCCTTCCAACATGGTAGAAAGTAGTTCTTATTTTTGAATCATTGTCGTTTCGTGCCACAGCCGAGGGCTTTGATTTTGAAATAAGAAATACTTGTCTATTACATAGAGATGTGTACATAGAATAAGAATCTAAAGGTCGTTACGTGCCACAGCCGTGGGCCTTTGGGGACTGATTCAATTGTACGGAATGTTGGGTTAGACTTGACTTAGAATATTGAGTTTGTGGTGCCACAACCGTGACTCAATTATTCAAGAGGCTAAAGTTTGATTAGGGAATAACATAAGATGTAATTGACAAGAGTTGTCTGCCTATTGAACATTACATGACGTTTCGTGCCACAGCTGGGGTTGTGTAATGGAATGTAGGATCCCTATTCCCACTAGCATTATGAATGCTTAATTTTTCGCATAGGTGGTTGAATAAATTAGATAAACTAGTGGGAGCCACTTATGAATAAAGACCCGATTCATATAGTGTTTTAAAATGAAATCGAATATTTGCTAAGTGTTGTTATATGTTTATCATTTACAAATTTACTTTGTACGTTATGTCTTCTGCACTATCAATCAGGAGCATACTAGATGCTCACAAATTGACTGGTCCTAATTATGCTGACTGGCTTCGAAACTTGAGAATTGTTCTCAGGATTGAGAAGCTGGAATACGTGATTGACTCACCTAAGCCTACTGAACCTGCTAGTGATGCACATAATGATGAACATGTTGTGTATCGTAGGTGGATAGATGATGCAAATGTTGCTCAATGCATCATGCTAGCTTCCATGAACATTGAGCTACAGAAGCAACATGAGAATATGGATGCTCACACTATCCTCATGCATCTACAAGAGTTGTATGATGTGGCAGGGAAGACAGCTCGATATGAGATATCGAAGGAGCTGTTCGGTTGTAGGATGTCTGAGGGATCATCTGTGAATGACCATGTACTTAAGATGATCAATTTGATTGAACGTCTTGGACAACTTGGTTTTGTCATGGATGGGGAGCTGAGCTAAGACATGGTCTTGCAATCGCTTCCGAGTTCGTTCTCGCAGTTTGTTGTGAACTTTCACATGAATAAGTTGGATGTCAGCCTGCCTGAACTCCACAACATGTTGAAGACTGCGGAATCGAATTTTCCCCCTAAGAAGAGTTCTATTTTTCTAATTGGTGAAGGTTCCAATCCTAAGAAAAGGAAGAGGAACCCTTCCAAGAAGAAGAAAGTAGGTGAGAAAACGCCGGTTCCACCAAAAGCTGAAGACCCCGAGAGCAAAGTTGTTTGCTTTCACTGTAACAAGGTGGGGCACTGGAAGAGGAACTGCAAGGTTTACCTTGCAGAATTGAAGAAGAAGGGTAGTGAGACTACCGCTTCTGATTCAGGTATGTTCATGATAGAAGTGAATATGTCATTTCTACTTGGGTATTAGATACCGCCTGTGGTTCTCATATCTGCAATTTGTTGCAGGGACCAAGGAGAAGTAGGACTCTTGAGGAAGATGAGGTGATTCTACTGATGGAAATGAAGCAAGAGTTGCTGCTGAAGATGTAGAATCATTTCATTTACATATGCCTACGGGCAAGACCATTGTTTGAAATAATTGTTATTTTGTTCCCTCGATTGTGAGGAATATTATTCCCATATTAGACTTGGCTGAATTTTCATTTATTATTGAGAATAATGAATGTTCTATTCTTAGAGATAATATTCTTTATGGACGTGGTACTTTAAATAATGGTCTGTATATATGTGACATAATTTACTTCAGATTGAACAAACTAATAAAAGAAAAGGGATGGTGAAAATCTCACTTTATAGTGGCACTGCAGTCTCCATTTAGTGGACATGGAGAGAGGGCTGCAGATTTGCTAGGAATGGTACACACAAATGTATGTGGACCAATGTCTACGCAAGACATGGGTGGATTTTCATACTTCATTACTTTCATAGATGATAGATCTGGATTCGGATATGTGTTTGATGAAACACAAGTCCGAGGCCTTTGAAAAGTTCAAAGAATATAAGTATGAAGTGGAGAAATAACCAAACATAGTATTATAACTCTTCGATTAGATCGAGGTGGTGAATACTTGAACGGAGAGTTTCTGGATTATCTCAAAGTAAATGGTATAGTCTCCCAGTGGACTCCTCCAGATTAGTATCTGAAAGGAGAAATCGAACTTTGTTAGACATAGTTCGGTCCATGATGAGCTATGCAAATCTTCCAGTATTCCTATGGGGTTATGCATTGGAAACCTCAGCATATTTACTGAACAAGGTGCCTTCCAAATTTGTTCCTCAAACTCCGTATGAGATATGGAAAGAAAGGAAACCGAGTCTTAAACACGTTAAGATTTGGGGATGTCCAGCTTATGTCAAGTAAGTTGACCCAGATAAGCTGGAATATCGATCTGTAAAATGTAGTTTTGTGGGATATCCTAAAGAGACTTTAGGGTATTACTTTTACACCGATCATCGGGTGTTTGTCTCCAGACATGCTACCTTCTTGGAAAAGGAGTTTATCCTTGAAGGAAACAGTGGGAGCAAAATTGAACTTGATGAAGTTCAAGAAGCACAAACTAATACGGATCAAGTGGAAATACCTGTTCTGACTGAACAACCTTTTGTGGAACAGCCCATTCATAGATCAGGGATAGTGTCTCGCCAACCTGAGAGGTAATATGGCCTTGTCATTGAGAATGATAATGAGTTGTCGATCATTGATGATGACAACCCTGTGACCTATAATGAGGCTATGAGTAGTGTTGACTCAGAGAAATGGCATAGTGCCATGAAATCCAGAATGAAATCTATGTATACGATATACAAAAGATAGATTATAGCAGATGGCCAGGTGGAGACCTTTAAGGCCAGGCTTTTGGGAAAAGGATTCAAACAAAGGCAATGGATTGACTTTGATGAAACCTTTTACCTGTAGCCCTGTTAAAATCAGTTCAGATTTTGCTTGCGAATGCTGTTTACTACGACTATGTGATCTGGAAAATAGCCAGATGGTTTTTCTTTCCAAGGGAAATGAAAACCTGGTGTGTAAGCTGCTGCGAACCATATGTGGTTTAAAGCAAGCTTCTCGAAAGATGGAACATTCGTTTTGATGAGACAATCAAAGAGTTTGATTTTATCAAAAACGCAGATGAACCATGCGTCTACAAAAGGGTTAGTGGGAGCGCGGTAACATTTCTTATATTGTATTGAATTAGAGTTGACACACATAACAACATAGCAGACCCACTCACAAAGCTACTTTATGAAAGTCATTTTGATCGTCAAGATGGGTATTAGATACCAGAGTGATTAGCTTTAGTACAAGTGGGAGATTGAAAGGAATATGTCCTAAGTCCAATCGTGTATTAGGATTTAGGAATAACTTTTAGGTAATCTGTTTTGATTTCATTGATATTAATAAAGACCTGTTTTGTTTTTATTACGGGCTTTATCTATTTAAGTGTTTAAATAAGATATACCATAGTTTAGAGTAAAGCTTTTTATGGATTATGATGAGATCATAATAGTGAGACCTAAAAAGATGATAACTCTAAACTTAAATAGTTCCTGGTCATAGGATTACTAACTCGTAATTAATAATCCACAAAGATCGGTACATACTATGCTTGCTTCATTATGAAGGATGTCTGTTCTCATAGATATTTGTGTGGTGACACTATAGCTAGTATGTAGGTGCTTATTATGGAATAAGTTCACTGAACATGACTCGCCCAGCTGAACAACTGATGGAGTTCACTCACGTGTCAGCAGTTGTTCGCTTAGTGATAGTTGTACAAGTATCCTTAGACTTGAGGTCATCATAGTCATCTTGTGTACACTGAACTATGCTTTGGTTTAGTTCTTAGTCTCCAGGAACAATTATTAGGGCTCTTCTGGGTATAGGAATTTGTACACGAAGATAGTGTATGATCAATAAAGGATCTACCCCTTCCAGTGAAGGAAGTGAATGTTCAAGGCTGATCCACTTATGCTAGTTCAGGAATCTCTGGCCAGAGTGAATGAAATTAGAAAGGAGTTTCTTATTTGCATAGAACTACGCATAGTAAATGGTAAGCAAGTGATTGAATTAGATAGGCTTGTCACGAGATCCATGCCTTGTATTTAATCGGAACATTGTAGGGTAGAAGGAGTTTATTGTACGGTAACTATTCACTGACATGTTCTTGGTATTCTAAGCAGTGAATTCATATTATCCGGATAGTCGCGATATGTTGAGAAGTATCACTCACGATGTAGAATAAATGTGATTAATTAATTAATCATATTTAATAAATTAGAGAATTTATATAAATAATGATAAAATAGTTTTATTATTATTTATTTTTACTACTGGCTTAATATTGAACCTACAGGGTCACACCATAAAAAGAGAATGATTTTATGGTGGAGGAATTAATTAATAATGGCTAATAATTATTTATTTGTGAAATAAATAATTAATTGGCAAATTTAATAATTGATTAAATGAGATTTAATTGATTATAAAATAATTAAGAAAAGTTCTTAATATTATTAATTAAAGGATTTAATTTTTGGAAATTAAATCAAGAGAGAGAATTATTTCTAAAGTGTTTAGAAAAAGGATTAATGATTAAAAGGTGTTTTAATTATTAATGAGAATAATAAATGGGATAATAATAATAATATTTATGGGAAAATTTTAACTGAAAATTTTGCCTATAAATACACTATTATAGACCCTATTTTATTCGAACCCCATCGAACCCCCAGAAACCCAAAAGTTTCAGAAAACCAAATTCTCTCCACCTCCTCCTCCTCCTAAAAGTCGTTTTCTTGGTGGATACCGGTGGAGTGCTTCACACTTGAGGAGCAACTGCTAAGGATCTCTGATCGTTGTCTCCGAATTATTTTTAAAGGTTAGATTCGATCCCTCGAATTTTTATTCACGATTTATATGCTTTTATATGGATTTTATATGTGTAAAAGTGTTTTGCCATGACCCCGCTGCGTTAAAAATCCAACACCCATTCGAGAACTCAGAGATATCGACAAGTATACATTCATTAGAGAACTCTGAGTTATCGATAAGCCAAAGTCCATTAGAGAACTCTGAGTTATCGATAAACCAAAATTCACTAGAGAACTGAGAGTTGTCGATAAGTCAAGTCAACAATGAAGTTTCAGAGATATCGACAAGCCAATATGCCTATCAAGATGTCGAGTTCTCTACAGCTTAATTGGAGATCTTGAAGTGAAGAAATTTCTCTAAGTACAGAATTGCAGAACAGTTCAATATCCAAGGTTGCAAATCAACAAACAATTCACACAGCTGGATTGACAAGTCTAGAAAAAGCAGCTTGAGAGATGTGCAAGATTAATGGTGAAGATTAACTGACAAAGAAGGATCAACTAATACACAGTGGATGAAGATATGCTAATCTAGATATGGAAATCTCACTTTTCCCTTAAATAGAAGTGATTAGTGACAGGTTAGAAAAGTGATTAGCACTTCTTATTGTTCACTGTGTAAACCAAAGTTAACTATCATATAAAGCTAACTGAGGTCCTTTGTTTAAGATGGGACTGAATAGATTAGAAATTATATTCTCTCTCAAGAAAGAAGCTAAGTTCTAAACCAGGAACTTAGAGATTTTTTAGCAAAACACTGCTTGATTTTTAATATAAAATTAAGTGAGTTTTGAAGATCTTTGTTTTACATATTTGTATTATTATTTATGTTTAACATCTATTCTACAAAATCATTGATAACAACCAACTGCTAAACCCAAAGTCGATCAAAAAGTAAACATTTAAGCCAAAACACATTCACCCCCTATGTGTTGTATTCATATCTAACAAATATCCCCATCAATTTTCTCCCATTTGATTGGGCTCAACTACTCCTTTTCAGCTCTCTCAATGTGGCTGCTGCTTTATTAATCAGATCAATGATGTCTTTAGTTGGTGGCTTAGTGAAAGCAATTGTAGGCACAATTACTTTGCTAACTTGAATGTTGAGCTGTTTCTCCCCCTCACTTGAGCCTTTCTCCTCCTTTTTGTTATCATCAAGTTGTGTGGGAGGGAGTTGAGCAGCCACCAACTGTTGGAGTGGTGCAGTCTGCGTTTTTTGATTGTTAAGGATCTTGGCCATTGACTTCTCTACAACAGATAATCTTGAGTCCATGGCCTCAACTTTCCTATTGAGATCAGCCCGCTTCCTTAGTTTTTGAACTATTTCAATCATGGTGGTAGCAGGAAGTCTAACATCTAACCTTTCTATGACATCCTGCTTTACTTCAGAAATTTCTTGCTTGATTGCATCCACACTCTGACTGTGTTGGAGGGCGTGAATTTTATGCAGCTGGAGTGCTTTAAGATGTGCTGTGAGTAGCTTCTTTGTGCTGGCATTAGAAGAGGCCTGAATGGCTGCTTGGGTGTCATGAATTAGCTTGAATAGTGTTGATTGGAGATGTGAGTAGGAGCATTCTTTTGTTAGCATGCAGGCAGGAACATCTGCATCTCCCCCTATGATCATGCTATCTTCCTCACCATCCCCACCAGCATCCCCAAAAGAAGTTTCATCCAGTTCAAAATCACTGCCAATGTTGGAAGGCATAACAGTGATTGCATCCTTTGCTCTCTGTGAAGATTGTGTAGTATGCACCAAGTTCAGCAATCTTTCAGCCTCCTCATTGCGCTGTACAGCTAGGGTTTGGTAAGCTGTCATAGGGTGAGTAAATGTCTCAGCATCCAGGGAAATAAAATCTATAACAGCTTGATATTTTTGCTAAAATAGCTTTTCCCTTTCTGCATCATTGACATTCATTGACTCACTTGCAATAGTTTCCATCCTTATCACTCATGTACCTACATTTCTCTCATGATCTCTCTTTTGTTTCATCAAGGTCTCACCTTGGCTCCCCACCCTCACACCCTCACCTTCACCATCTAAGGTGGGACTCCTCACACTCACTTTTTCCAATCCTGAAGAAATGGACTGTATAGGATCACTCTTTTCCTATCATTTTTCCTGGGAACAACCCAGACTCTCACTCATTTCACTCCCTTCCCTCAGTCCTAGGAGTGATTGCACTACTACTAAGTCGTCTGCACTTGTAATAATTGATGAAATTTGAAGCTGTGCAGAGACACTCGACGGATAAGGAATATCCATCGGGGTAGTTTGCTAACCGATGGATGACTGTTGTTAGGCACATCCGTCAGGATACAATCACTACTCGACGAATGAACAATATCCATCGAGAGAGTAGAAATAAATGAGTTTAAAGTGGAGACTATTGTGGACTCTCTGCAGATTGATGAAAAATTTAGCACAGATGTCTCAACAGTCTCAGAATGAAATGGCAAGTGAGCCAACAAATCACCTAAAAGATGATGCTCACTTGCTTGGATTTTTGGCTTCTTCATGAGAGTTAAAGATGGAGAATTTGGAAGTGATATGTTTATCACGTCAACATCCAAAAAGTGTGTGGGAGAATTTGGTGTTTCAGGTGCTTCTATTATTAGAGATTTTGGCTGTGACTCCACATTTATTGGAGCCACATCAACCTGACTTTGAGAAGGTGCAGTGACTGTGTCTTTAGCACCAGTTTGCCCAGTGTGTGAACCCTGTGCATCCCCAAGGGTCTTTGATTTCTTCTTTCTAGTGTAAGTTTGGGGTGAGCTTGTGTCCCTTACTCTTTTGGCCTGTGCTCTTGGCTGAGAGCTATGTTCAATAGTAACATCCTTTTGGGAGGATGCAATTAGTAATGAGCTTATATCCTTATTAAGCACTGCAGTTTGTTGGAAAACTGTAATGTGGCTAGGCTGGGAAACACTCATCTCTCCAACCTTATCCTTAGGGTTTCTTTGATTTTCACCCTGTCCCTCACCTTTCGTACCCACCTTCACACTCCTCTCTTTAGGTTTGGTGGATTTTACAACTGGCATCTTTGAGAGACACCAGAGGGGGCTTTCTTTGTCTTTGTTTTTGAAATTTTGGATTTGGTAGCTTGGGTAGGCAACTATTGGGTCAATGATACAGATGCCACTGCTACACTAATATGCAAAAAAGTTTGTGAGGTTGGAAGAGTAGAGACAGTGGAAATTACCTCACTTACCTGAGGTCCTTCCATTACTGGGAAGTAGAATAGTGGCACCTCTTTGTGATGGTTTGCCCTGTTCAAATCTGCAATGAATCTTCTTTCTTGAACCCAACAATCTAACTTGTTGGTTGGGTTCTCAAGTACAATATCCTCAGAGAGGTGGTTAGCAAGCATCATTAAAAATCTAGCATAGTAAACATTTGTACCCCTCTTATTTAGCTCCCCTAACTTAAATCCCAACTCAAATATGACTAGATCACTAAAGTTGAAAAATTTATCAGTTACCAGCATGTAAAGCATGTTAAGCATAAAGATATTAACTGAATCAAAATTGCTAATTTTACCAAAAAATACTTTAGTGACTACATCACACAGATAACTCCATTCCTTCCTAAGACCCAACCTCCTAATTTCACTTAATTTAGAAGTAGAGAGTGCATAGCCCATGGAATTAAGCATATTAACAATATCAGTGTCTGTGTATGGAGTAGTGACAGTATTATCAGGAAACTTGAAGCATGCTTTAACAATATCACTATTAAAACAGAATTCCTTACCTTTAATAGTGAAAGTGATAGTCTTATCAGTTGAGTTCCAGCATTGCATAGTTGAGTTTGCAGTTCTTCACAAAATCCATCATTTTGTGGTAGTCGCCAGATTGCTGAATCCCCTTGTTCACTAGAGCCGTGAAGTTGTTCTTCTCATAGATAAATCCAGTTTGAGACATGATCTTGACGACTGGTGCCATTGTTAGAGAGTGAAAATTGCAAAGAGAGATATGATAATTGCTTTTGAGAAAGAGAGAAGTTAGAGCAGATGATTTAAGAATGATAAAAGAAAGACAATGAAAATGAATTATGCTTTTATATTATCTTAAAAAAATAACTGGCAAAAATAATAAAGTGAAATAAAGTAACCAATAAGAATTTCCCAAAATAGCCGTTTAAAAATAAACTGTAAAAATTCCATCAATTATCTGTCGTGTTATGCTTAGAAACTGTAAGTATATTCGATGGATAATGTTCAGAGAATCAACGGCTAAGAATAACAATTTAACGGATGAGGATAAATCAGTTATCCGTCGAGACATAAAATATTCCAGAAAAATAATTAATTTTATTAACAAATAGTATACCGACGGATGATCAAACTCGATGGATAATGATCATTCGTCGAGATGTAAATTTTGACTTAACCAAAATTTCATCCAAAACTGAAAAATCAATTAAATTTCTGGCTGCATTACAACTTGCAAATTATCTGAAAAGATTCAAGAGTAATTAAGCATAGTTAACTCACTTACCAACCTTGAAAAGGTGGATTCATCCAGTGGATTGGTAAATATATCTGCAAGCTATTTTTTACTTGGAACAAAATGTAGTTCCATAATACCATTCATTACATGTTCCCTTATAAAGTGGTACTTGATGTCTATGTGCTTTGTTCTTGAATGCTGTACTAGATTTTCAGTAATGGCAATTGCACTTGTGTTATCACAGAAAATAGGAATCCTTTCCACTTGGAGACCACAGTCTAGCAATTAGTTTTTCATCCACAAAATCTATGCACAGCAACTGCCAGCAACAATATATTCAGCTTCAGCTGTAGAAGTAGAAACTGAATTTTGCTTTTTACTGAACTAGGACACAAGCTTGTTTCCTAGAAATTGACAGGTTCTTGTTGTACTTTTTCTATCAATTCTGCAACCTGCATAATCTGCATCTGAATAACCAGTTAGATTAAAACCATAATCTCTAGGATACCAAATGACAAATTTTGGTGTTCCCTTGAGATATCTGAAAATTCTCTTAATAGCTACTAAGTGAGATTCTCTAAGATCAGCCTGAAATCTAGCACAAAGACATGTAGCAAATATTATATCTGGCCTACTAGCTGTTAAGTACAAAAGTGAGCCAACCATGCCCCTATAACTTGAAATATCCACAGACTTTTCAGTAGTGTTTAATTCAAGCTTAGTTGCAGTGGCCATGAGAGTTTTTGCACATGTCCAATCCATTAGATCAAATTTCTTTAAAAGATTATAAATGTATTTAGTTTGACTAATGAATATCCCATCACTAACTTGCTTAACTTGCAAACCAACAAAGTAAGTTAGTTCTCCTATCATGTTCATTTCATAGTTACTTTGCATCAATTTGACAAACTTTTTGCAAACTTTTTCATCTGTAGAGCCAAAAATAATGTCATCTACATAAGTTTGAACAAGTATGCTAGAGCCATTAACATTTCTAAAGAATAAAGTTTTGTCAACATTACCTCTAGTGAAGTGATTCTCTAAAAGAAACTTTGACAAAGTGTCATACCAGGCTCTAGGTGTTTGCTTCAGTCCATAAAATGCTTTCAAAAGATAGTAGACATATTCTGGAAAATTTGGATCTTCAAAACCAGGAGGCTGACTGACATAGAATTCCTCCTCCAAATCTCCATTCAGAAAGACACTTTTGACATCCATTTGATAGACCTTGAAATTGGCATGGGCTGCATAGGCTAGGAAGATTCTGATGGCTTCAAGTCTTGCAACAGGAGCAAAGGTTTCATCAAAATCTATTCCTTCTTGTTGACAATAGCCCTTAGCAACCAATCTAGCTTTGTTTCTGACTACTATGCCATTTTCATTTTATCTTATTTATGAATACCCTTTTGGTGTCTATTGGATTCTTTCCTTTAGGCCTGGGCACCAGCTTCCATACTTTGTTCCTTTCAAATTGGTTTAGCTCCTCCTGCATAGCTAAAATCCAATCAGGATCCAACAAAGCTTCTTCTACCTTCTTTGGTTCTTCCTTAGAGGGGAAGCTGCTATATAAACATTCTTCTTGAGTTGCTCTCCTTGTTTGAACTCTAAAAGATACATCACCAATGATGAGCTCAAAGAGGTGATCCTTTGTCCATTTCCTTTTTTAAGGTAGATTAGCTCTAGATAAAGAGGCCTCATTGTTGTCCTGATGTGTGATTGAGTTTTGATTATTAGAAACTCCCCCTGAGTTTAAGGATCTTTGATTTAAGAAAGGGGAACTTTCGGTAAGTGATCTATTCTGACTTTCAGCTTCTTTTGATGACCCGACGGATGGTGAATTTTGAGTACCGGCGGATGAAGCTGGTTGTGTCCCGACGGATAAAGCAGATTATCTCCCGACAGATGAAGCATTTTGCAACTCGGCAGATGTTGAATTTTGTGCTTCATTGGTAGTAGATTTTTCTTCATTTTCCTTTGATACTGTTTCTTGATCACTTTCAACATCACTGTCATCACTAACCATCTCCACATTGTCAAATTTGAGGCTCTCATGGTAATCTCCATCTTGTAGTCCTTCAATCTTTTTATCATCAGACACAACATGTATTGATTCCACAACAATGTTGGTTCTCAGATTGTAAACTCTGTATGCTTTACCAACAGCATATCCAACAAAAATTCCTTCATCTGCTTTAGCATCAAACTTCCCATTCTGATCAGTTTGATTTTCCAAGATATAACATTTGCAGCCAAAAACATGAAGAAAATTTAGAGTTGGCTTCTTGTTCTTGAACAATTGGTAGGGAGTCATGCATTTTTCTTGATTAACCAGAGAAATATTCTGAGTGTAGCATGCAGTATTTACAGCTTCAGCCCAGAAATATGTTGGTAACTTAGGTTCTTCAAGCATTGTCCTTGCAGCTTCAATAAGTGATCTATTCTTTCTTTCTACTACTCTATTTTGTTGTGAAGTTCTTGCTGCTGAAAACTCATGCAAAATCCCATTTTCTTCATAAAATGCTCTCATGACAAAATTCTTGAACTCAGTCCTATTGTCACTCCCGATTCTTCTAACTTTGAAATCAGAATGATTGTTGACTTGCCTTATGTGATTGATGATGATTTCACTAGCCTCATCTTTAGACTTAAGGAAATATGTCCAAGAGAACTTTGAGAAATCATCTATAATTACTAGGAAAAATCTTTTCCTTGAGATGGACAACACATTGACTGGTCCAAACAAATTCATGTGTAGCATTTGCAAAGGTTCTTCAATTGTTGAATCAAGCTTCTTTATGAATGATGCTTTAATTCACTTTCCCTTTTGGAAAGCATCACACAGTCCATCCATAGAAAACTCCACTTGAGGAATGCCTCTAACCATTTCTTTCTTTACAAGTTTATTCATGGTCTTGAAGTTTAGATGGGATAGCTTCTTGTGCCATAGCCAACTTTCATCTTGACTTGCTTTACTGAGAAGACAAGTAACAGATTCTGCATTTGATGAGTTAAAGTCAGCTTGGTACACATTTCCTTTTCTCACTCCAGTGAGAACCACTTTGTTGCTCCTCTTGCTTGTCATAACACAGGCTTCTGAGTTGAAGGTTACTGAATTGCCTTTATCACAAAGCTGGATGATACTCAACAAATTGTGCTTGAGACCATCCACTAAGGCAACCTCCTCAATGATGACATTGTCTTTTGAAATCAAGCCATATCCCACAGTATAACCCTTGCTGTCATCTCCAAAAGTAATACTTGGGCCAGCTCTCTCCTTGAACTCTGTGAGTAGGGTAGAATCTCCAGTCATGTGTCTTGAACAACCACTATCCAAGTACCACAGATTCTTTATGTTTCCCTGCACACATTAAAATCAAATCAAGTTGATTTTGGTACCCTAGTTTCCTTGGGTCCTGCCTTGTTAGCTTTCTTCTTTTGTTTCTTAGGTTTGATCTCATTTGACTTGGGGATATCAGATTCATCCTTAGTCATCTGATTTGGACCTTTGAAACCATTTATTAAAATAGAATTGTCATGCACATTTTGATTAACAGGAAATGGCATGCTATTAGCAAACATGTTATTCCAGTATGGCATGCTAAATAACATTTAAGGCATACTAAATGCAACATAATAAGGATTAGGTGCAAATGGCATATTAGCAATTTGTGCATTCATATTCTGTGTACACATAGCATTCATAGGCATGGTAGGCATGGCAGTCATGTTGGGAAAAGGAGGTGGCACATATATGGAAGTAGGCATGGTAGTTTTGTAATTAACAGACAGATGATTTACACTACCACACTTAACACAAATTTTTCTTGGAGCATACTTATCGGGTGTGTAGTTTTTATGTTTGTTAATCCCTACTTTACCTTTTTTATTGTTTTTCCTTTTAGCCTCTGATTTAACCTCAATCTTTTCTAGTCTGTCATTTAATTGCTTGATAGACAGATGACCAACATTCACTTTCTTCTCCTTCCTCACTTGACTAGATTCTCCTGAAATGAAGTTTTTAGAAACTGATCCATATTTTTCATTTAACTTGGCAAGTTTGGCTTTACTCACAGGTTTGCTCACAGTTGACGAATGAGGATTTATGTCACTCGACGGATAATCCTTTTGGTTATCCGACGGATGACTCTCATCATCCGTCGAGTCTACATCTGTTAGCAATCCTTCAACCAAATTGGATTCCAGCTTCTCCTTATTCTTCTTCCAGGCTGCATCACAAAAGGACTCAATACCTTGAACTTTGGTGATTTAAGTATGAACATCTCTAGATGTTTTCCATGCCTTAATCACCTCCTGTTCTCGTTCAAGCTGCTTCTTCAAAATCTCTTCTTTCTTCAAGGACTCAGTTAATACATCCTTAGCAATCTTACACTCAATTCTCAATTTTTCATGCTAAAAAAAATCATTTTCTTTGATTTTAGCTGAGACTCTAGCACATTATTCCTCCCACTTAAAAATAAATTATTTTCTTTCATTTTAGCATTTCCCTTAGTGAGGGACTTAAGTGTAACACGCAAATGATATAATTCTGTAGACATGTCATTTATTGCTTTAGATAAATGTGTAAGGTTAGTGGTGATTACCTGATTACTTAAAGAACTTGTCTCTGTTTCATCAGACTTGGCCATTAGGGCAAGATTGACATAGCGGACACCTTCTTCTTCATCCAAACCATCTGCTGCCCAGTCATTTTCTTGTGTAATAAAAGCCCTTTCCTTTTGTTTAAGCAACTGAAAATATTTCTATTTTTAATCCACAGGCTCAAACTTCTTCTTGCTGGAATCTGACTTTCTACACTCACTAGCAAAGTGCCCTGCCAAGCCACATTTGAAACATTTGAATTTTGATTTATCCACCATATTTTTATTTGGCTTAGCTGCTCCAAAGTTCTTCTTGAACTTGAGCTTGGAAAATCTTCTGGAATGAAATGCTAGATGTTCATCAATGTCATCCATATCATCTTGGCTCAAAGAATCTTCATTTTCTGCTACCAGCCCCTTGCCCTTGTTTTCACAGACCTTTGAAGTAGACTCAACAGCTTCTATCTTCATCTCCTTCTCTTTCTCTAACTCAGCAACCAGTGCAATGGACCCTCCTTTCTTCTTTCCTTTCTCCATCCTCTCATCTTTCTCTATTTCAAGCTCATAAGTTTTCAGGATGCCATACAGTCTCTCAAAAGTAAACTCCTTGTAATCTTGAGAGTTTCTCAATGGGTCTGTTATTGGTTTTCATTCATTTGGAAGAGATCTAAGGAACTTAAGATTGGAGTCTTTTGTCTGATAGACTCTTCCATGCAACTTCAGAGCATTTAGTAGTTTTTGAAATCTACTAAAAATGTCAGTGAGAGACTCACTATCTTCACAATGAAAGTGCTCATATTGCTGAATTAGCAGCTGCATCTTATTTTCCCTAACTTGTTCAGTGCCATCACAGATAATCTGAATTGTATCCCAAACTTCCTTGGCAGTTTTGCAATTGATGATGTTGTCAAACATGTCACCATTAACTCTATTGAACATGATATTTATGGCATTCTTGTCTTTCCTGACTTGTTCAATATCAGGATCTGACCATTCATGCCTTGGCTTAGGAACTGATGGCTCATTTCCAGTTGCAGCTCTCATTGGTACATGAGGGCCTCTCTCTAAGCAATCCACATAGACCTCATCTTGAGAAAGTAAATGAAGATACATCTTTACCTTCCAGTGATGGTAATTATCTATGTCCAGAAAAGGAATCTTGACTCCAACATTCTTCTTGTTCATCTTGCTGTTTGTTGTGATCTTTAAACTCTTTGTTCTTCAAGAGCTTGCTCTGATACCAATTTTTAGTCCCTAACAATGCAACAAGAATTACAGAAGGGGGGTTGAATGAAATTCTTGAAAATTTTTCTGAATTATAAAATGTTCTAACTCAAAATATATATGTAAGTGTTTTGATTTGCAAAGTGCGGAATGACAAGTTAAAATGAATCAAAACACAAAGTAATAAAAACACAAGTCTTTAAAACTTTCTGGTGGATTTAAATGCATCCACCATATATATATATCAAGAAAACCCTGTGTAGCTTGAATAGCTCACTACTGCTTACAAATATGAACAACTAAACTTACAGAGAAATGCTAAGAATACAACTTACAATTATTTCTCTGAGAATAGTACTTACTTAGTCTTATTGTTGTTCTCTTTGCTACTCTTGGTTTATATATCACCAAGATTACACAGTAATAAGACAAGATAATAAAACAAAACCTATCAAGTCTAATACTATGCAGCTTCACTACTCTATTCCAGCATCTTTGAATAGCATGGAAATGGTAATGCTTCTTTGTTCTCAAAAACCCAGTTGAATAGGCTCCCACATTCCTTTTGCATACACTCGACGCATGTGACTGTGTTGTCACTCTCAACAGATTTTTGAATTGATCATCCGTCGGGTACATGATCATCCGTCGGGTTGCCTTGTTGATCATCCGTCGGGTAGCTTTGTTGATCATCCGTCGGGTAGCTATTTGGCAATTGACTTCATTTCATTTATGCAGAATTACAAGACATCATCTATATATAATTAATCAACCTATTCTGCATATCTAATTACAGTCAACATGACTTATATGCTACTACAAAATCTATACAAAGGTATTTGGAGAAATGTGCTACATGACTTATCGTTACATAAGCTACTCACTCGATGGATGTCAAATCATCATCCGTCGGGACTATATTGAGTCATCCGTCGGGACTATATTTGATTATCCGCCGAGTGCTACATAATTCACTAAGTTGAATCTACTAAGGTGTTTTGTTAATGAAATCATCAAGTTCACAATATATTTTTAACATATTCTTTACTCTCATATTTAATATCAAGTTATCCAACCCCTTTCTTATTAAGTGGATATCAAGTATTTATAGGGAGGTCCCTGGGCTTTTCTATTCTATTACACTTTATGAGCCTCCAATTGAGCCTCTTCCTCTATTTTTCTTTACAAATATCATTTAATGTATTTTTATTTGGGCCTATGACCCAATAATTTGGCTGTATAATAAGATTAGTATTGAAGTTGAAGTACTATTTTAGTATCAAAATATATTTTCTGATAATTTTTATATTGAATTTACTCCAACACATGAGTTCGCTTGCTACTCGCTACTGTAGGCATGTGCCAAAACGATGACGCCTCTTATACCCCACCTTAAATCGAATTTAGTTTGTTGGGATGATAAGCTCTAAAGTCTCGTTTTCAGCTACCTACACTATCCTAGTTAACGACACTTTGTCCATGCACGTGTCCTTTTTTCTTTACATTCATTCAACTTAATATAGGTTCGCAAGAAAAAAAACACTTTTATTTATATTTAGGGGGGATTTACGGTTGAACCCCCCCTAAATTAAAAGTGATAATTTTTCAAAATTGATAAAAAACAATATTGTAGTTCTAAGTCGGAGACTGTATTAAAATTTAATAATTGCTATATTGTGACAGCTAATAAAATTTTCAGAAATTTTATGAAACTACAGTTAAAACACTTTTGAATTGCAATTATATTTTGAAAAATGAGGTATTGTAGTTGAAAAAAATTAGAAATTTAACGTGTTTTGGTTGACAAAATTAATTACTTTATATATTTTAATTAGGATTAGAATATGAGTTATTAGCTATTATAATAGTTTATTAAATAGAATTAACTGTGATATATTCAAAAAATAAGATGTTTTAATTAGGAAAAGTAAAAAAAAGTAAGCTGATTTAGTTGAAAAGGGTAATTGGTATATATATTAATATGGATAAAGATATGTCAAAGTAAATAAGTCATTATTATGACGACCTCAACCCCGGGGTCAGGAGTTGACGTCACCAAACACAACTACCAAAATATAAACAACAAGACTATTATTAAAATATGCTAACTTGACCCCAAAACCAAGATCCGATCCAGGTTCAAGTATGATTCAGGTTCACATTATTACAAACCACTTATTCAACATCTAACACACTCTAACTTTATTTAGCAACTCTTCAGACCTCGTGGTCTGATACAAACTACCTCAGAGGAGTTGGGTCCTGAAGGGGCGGGAACACGGGTATGTCTGACTGGTCTTCTAGGCATCTGCGATATTTGCATAACAGTTTGCAAGGGTGAGCATAATCACTCAGCAGTACCAACATATGAATAACGGGATAAAAACAGTAATGTAACAATAATAGGAACATAGCTGTAATCATGTCATCAACATTATATAATGAAGATCGGAGATAACTGGATATCACTGACTAGCATGCTTTATCAAAATAAGTAGTAGTGTGCTGTGTAAGTACCGGAGTCCAATTTTAGCATGCTATTCACATTTATAAACTCCTTGTATCAACTACTTATACCCTTACGGGAATCACAAATCCAAATCAGATACGTAACGGATATGTGAAAACAGCTGATCAGGCTATCAACACCAGACAACTCTAACTGCCATCCTATTTACGTGTTTCGGAACTTAGAGACTAGCTAGGTCTCTGACCTGTTGGACTAACCGGTTATATAATGCGTGCAACCGAATTAGCCTCTTACGCCACCTCAATAGGCCCACTCTGGCCCCTATGTATCCCATATCTGACCGTTTTATCCAGTTTTCAAAACACCTGTACCTATCTCATTTCCAAAACCATTCATTTTACCAGCACACATATAAAATCCAGTTCGCAAATCATTTCATTCGAGATAGGTACCTTTCGAAGTTACTTTTCCCCAAAACAGGTTGAAAACAGTGATTTATAACTACAGGGGATACATAACTTAAAACGTTTCTGTTCCATTATGAGAATAAAATATTTAGCTATTCATATTTACTGAACCATAAAAGAATGGTCAGGGGTACTTGCCTTGCAACGCTTTACAAAGCCCTAAGTAGCCTTCACGTTGATTTCGGTCCCGGGGAGACTCGACTGGGATCTACAAATACAGTTAACCCTAATCAGTTATACCGACATGCTTGATATCCTCAAATCCTAATAACCCAATCCGATAACCCGACTCATATAGTTATTATAAACATAATCACGTAATCACGTAATCCGAACACAAATAGGGGTAACATGTATAATATAAATACGTACGTTTACAAATACATTTTTAGAAAATTTTGGTAGCAACTCCTTTGTATATAAGCCTACCCGTCGATTACAATCGACGTCAACAATCACAACATCAAGTTCACCATTCTCATATCACTTATACCACAACACAATTCGTATTTAATTATTTAAGTCCGAAAATACTTTATGTAAATCATTTTATTTATTTATAAAATTTAGGACTCTGAACAACATCATCACCGTCCACCGTCCGCTCGTAACGAGTCATCGCGGTACGGCGGCAAAATTCTCGGGGTACCCGATAATTCGGATTCGAACCAAAAATTTCACCGATTAATTACTGAAATTTTTCCCGTATAATTTCATTTTTATCACGAACATTACTCAAAATTTCCTGTAATACAGAAATTACAATTAAAAATCTGCACCGTCCGGTCCATCAGCACACAAGCGGCCCAACCAGGCCCAACCAAAAACAACTGCATAAACAGGCCCAACAGTGGAGGCCCAATAACAGAGCCCAACTGCAAAGCCCAGTAACCAGTCCAAACCAAACACACATCCGCACAAATGCACAACCACCACACGCGCCACCGCGTGCCACACACATACACATACACGGATATGCACACACAAATACACAGAGCACACACATATATACAAATATATATACATGCATACCAACTGAACAACACAGAACCAAGCCAACCAGAAAATAAGGGCGGCTCGCCAAAGAAATCTCCAGAAAAATGGAGGGAAAAGTGGAACGAAGTCCAGGGAAGCAAAACAGAAGGAAGAAGATAAGAGCCGAGGAAGGAAAACGGAACAAAAACGAAAAACAAAGAGAGAACAGAGAGAGAATCGAGAGGGTTCGAAAGGCACAGCCGAGAACCAAAGGGAAATTGATGTCAAGGATATAACAGGGCAGCCACACGTGTCTTGTTAAAACAGGATACGTGTTGGTTTATTATTAACTCGTACTCCTGAATTCCCGGAAACCCAATTTTCTATCCCGAAATTATATTTTTAACGAACCAAGTAATATTGAAAACACATCGAAATAAATCCCAACTAATCTAAAAAGATCAGAAATATTCTGAAATAATTAAAAATATAATTTTCAAAATTTTAAAAACAATTTTTAAGGCGCACTTTATACCCGCTTTTTGACAAATAACGAAACAACGCGCGGGTGAAATCAATCCCAAAAATTTCCAAAATAATTTTAAAATTCACAGAATAATACGAACTTAATAAAATATGAGTTTCATGATTTTTGAAGATTTCCATAATTAAATATGGATTTTACAAAAAAATACACTCAGGAAATCATTTAAAAATAAATAATTAGTGGAATATTGATTTCTCAATTTTATAAAGTCCTAAAATTAAATATTGAAATTATAAAATTATAAAACCAATTTTAGAAATAATCCAAGTATTTATGGAATTAAAACTATATTAAAATCACTTTTACAAGCGAAATAAAATCGTATAACTCAATAATAAATCACACAATCCAATTCCACCTATCAACAAATCATAATTAAATAAATAAAAATCAAAAAATGCTGTCAAAATCAATACACATATTTATTTAATTATTTAAACCTTTATTACACTTTAAAAATAAAAGAATATACACGAGTCGTTATATCCTTTCCCCCTTAAAAAGATTATGTCCCCAGAATCTGACTTAGCTAAACAAATGAGGATATTTATCAAGCATGTCTGACTCTAATTCCCAAGTAGACTCTTCTACTCGAGGATTTATCCACAAGACTTTCACTATGGGGATTGACTTATTCCTAAGGACTCGTTCTTTACGGTCTAGGATTTGGATCGGTTGTTCCATATAGGACAAATCTGGCTGCAGCTCAATCGGTTCATATTCTATAACTTGATTCGAACTAGGGATATAGGGCTTCAACATAGATACGTGGAACACATTATGAAGGTGCTGCCACAGCGGTGGTAACGCTATCTCATAAGCAACCTTTCCCACTTTCTTCAAAACCTCAAAGTGTCCTATAAATCTGGGGCTAAGTTTACCTTTCTGACCAAAACGCACTAACCCTTTCCAAGGTGATACCTTTAGTAACACCAGAGCTCCTATCTTGAAGTTCATATCCTTCCTATACAAATCTGCATACTTTCTCTGTCTATCTTGGGTTGCTTCCAACCTTTTCCGAATCAACACTATTGCATCTTTGGTTTGCGGAACCAACTCGGGACCTAACACTTTCTTCTCTCCTACCTCATCCCAATACAACGGTGATCTACACTTACGTCTATACAAAGCTTCGTAAGGCGGCATTCCGATACTGGCATGATAACTGTTATTATACGAGAACTCAATCAAAGGTAGGTGTTCATCCCAATTACCCTTAAAATCCAAAACACAGACTCTCAATATATCCTCTATGGTCTGAATCGTTCTTTCACGTTGGCCGTCTGTCTGAGAATGATAAGCGGTGCTCATATCCAACTTTGTTCCTAGGCACTCTTGGTATTTAGTCCAAAACCTGGAATTAAATCTCGGGTCTCGAGCAGACACTATAGACACATGCACTCCATGTTTGGTAACTATCTCATCCAAGTATAACTTAACTAGCTTTTGCAACGAATACCTTTCATTGATCGGAAGAAAATGTGCTAATTTAGTCAATCTGTCAATGATTACCCAAATAGCGTCATGATTTGCTCTTGTCCTTGGCAATCCCACTACAAAATCCATAGCAATCTCTTCCCACTTCCATTTAGGAATCTCCAAAGGTTGTAACAATCCACTTGGTCGTTGATGCTTCGCTTTCACCGTTTGACACACATGACACTTACTAACCCAATTAACAATATCCTTCTTCATTCCTGGCCACCAAAAGTTTCTCTTCAAGTCTTGGTACATCTCAGTACTACCAGGGTGGATAGAAAACCTAGAGTTATGCGCTTCGTGTAATACTTCAATCTTCAATTCCGTTACATTAGGAATCCAAACTCTGGATGAAAATCGATACAACCCTTGATTATCTTTTTGAGTGCACAACTCTTCTCCCATCAGAGTATCCGACTCTTGTTCCATAACTCCTTCTTGACACCTTTTGATCTTTTCCATCAATGCCGGCTGGAAGGTAACTTCATATAGTTGCTCTTGACTTTCACTAGGTACTCAAACCTCAATCTCCATTCTTTCCAAGTCTTGGGCTAGTTCTTCCGCAATCTTAATCATATTCAACCTTTCTTTTCTGCTCAAGGCATCAGCCACCACATTGGCTTTACCTGGGTGATAACTAATCGAACAATCGTAGTCCCTGACCAGTTCCAACAACCTTCGCTGTCTCATGTTCAAGTCCTTTTACGTGAATATGTACTTCAGGCTCTTATGATCTGTATAAATATCGCATTTCTCTCTATACAAGTAGTGACACCATAACTTCAGAGCAAACACTATAGCTGCCAACTCAAGGTCATGAACTGGATATTTCTGCTCGTGAGGCTTTAGTTGCCTGGAGGCATAATCAATAACTTTGTCATGCTGCATTAGTACACAACCTAATCCTTTCAAAGAAGCATCACTATAGATCACAAAATTTCCTGTCTCATCTGGCAATGCTAATACTGGAGCCGTCACTAATCTCCGTTTCAATTCCTGGAAACTTTCTTCACACTTTTCCGTCCAAATGAACTTCTCATTCTTCCTGGTTAACTTGGTTAATGGGGATGTAATCTGTTAGATATATTTGATAATGTCATGGCTAATATGTTTTATGTTTAGCTTTCAGATCTTACTTGAACAGGATAAATCAGTACTTAACTGTTTATCAGTACTTATACTGGAAGTCAGGACTTAAGGATATCAGTACTTATTTTATCAGGAGATAATCATCAGAAGATAGATATCAGAACTTAAGTGGTGAAGGACGATCAGATAAGGACAATAGCTGATTAAAGGAAAGAAGATCAAGATAAACATAAGAAGAGATATGCATGAAGAAGGAATTATATAAAGAATGGAATACTTGGAAGAAAAGATATCTGATTGATATATTTTAGGAAGCAGAATTATATTCCATATCAATTAGCGATTATCTTGTAACTGTGTAGTATATAAACACAGACATAGGGTTTACACTATAAGTGTTATCATTATTAGAGAAGATTATTTATTGTAACCCTAGCAGCTCTCGTGATATTTGTTCATCACTGAGAGGTAACAGTTCCATACTGTAACAGAGTTTATTATTTCAATAAAGTTTGTTTTCTGTTACTTAAGTTCTTAAAGTTCGATTTTAGTGTACTATACACTGTATTCACCCCCTCTACAGTGTGTGTGTGACCTAGCAATTGGTATCAGAGCCTATCTGTTAACATACATACAGTTAAAGATCCAAACACAATCATGTCGGACAAAGAAACTCCAACTAAGCCTACCAAAACTGAGGAACCACCAAAGACACAAATTCAGAGTCGGTATGAGACCATCAGAGTTCCTATACTGAGACCATCTGAATATCCTATATGGAAGGTAAGGATGACCATGTTCCAGGAAGCAACAGATCCAGAATACCTTGATAGAATCAAGGAAGGCCCTCACAAACCAACCAAGCTCGCTGTTGCAGTTGTAGGTGAAGCAGCAAAGACCGTACCAAAGGAGAAGAGTGATTATATTGCTGAAGACATAGCATCAATTGCTAAGGATGCTAAGGTACGACACTTACTGCATAGTGCCATTGATAATGTAATGTCAAATAGGGTAATCAATTGTAAGATTGCTAAGGAGATATGGGATGCTCTGGAAACAAGGTGTCAGGGAACTGACACAATTAAAAAGAACAGGAAGACAATACTCACTCAAGAGTATGAACACTTTGACTCAAAGACTAATGAGTCATTGAATGATTTATATGATAGATTTGTCAAACTTTTGAATGATTTGTCATTGGTTGATAAAGAGTATTATCTTGAAGATTCAAACCTTAAGTTCCTGTTAGCTCTTCCTGAATGCTGGGATTTGAAGGCAACGCCAATAAGAGACAACTACAATCTTGATGAAACAACTCTTGACGAAATCTATGGAATGCTCAAGACTCATGAGCTGGAGATGGAACAAAGAAGCAAGAGGAAAGGAGGAAAGTCAAGGACAGTTGCTCTTAAGGCTGAAGAAGAATTCCCCAAAGCAGCTTCCTCAAAGAAAGACAAGGGTAAAGCTCTTTTCATAAAGTCTGATACTAAGTCATCAAGTTCTGAGAGTGATGATGACTCAGATTCTGAAAGCTTGCCTGAGACTGATGCTGATGAGGAGATGATGAAGCTGTGTGCTCTTATGGTGAAAGGAATCACAAAGATTGCATACAGGAAGTTCAGGAAGGGAAAGAAGTTTTCCAGGAAAGGCATAAGTTCTGATAAGAAGATTTTCAGAAGATCTGAAGGCAGAGGAGGAAAGTCTGACAGAGGAGATTACACCAATGTTAAATGCTATAACTGTGGTGAGAAAGGCCACATATCTCCTGATTGCAAGAAGTTAAAGGGTGACAAAGGCAAGGCTCTTTTCACAAAGCAGAAAAGCTGGACAGACACCTCAGACTCTGAAAGTGAGGAAAACTATGCATTGATGGCAAATGCTGATAAAGAAAGTGCTGAGAGCAGTTCTGAAGCTGCTGAAACAAAGGTACCTCAGACTACTTATGCTTTTCATACTGATGATATTAATGCGTTGAGAAGATATCTTAAAACCATGTTTGTTAGTTATAGAGATCAAACTTTAACATATGAAAGATTAACTTCTGAAAATCTTGCATTTAAGAAAAGAAATGATTTCTTAGAAAAAGAGTTAGTCATGTTCCATCAAACTCAGAAGGATAGAGATGAGGCTTTTTATGTTAGGAATGAAGTGCTAAAAATAAATGAATCTCTAAAAACTGAGTTAGAAAAGGAAAGAGAGATTATCAGGACTTGGACTAACTCTGGCAAAACAACTCAAAATTTGCTAAGTAGTGGAAACTGGAAAGAGGGCTTAGGTTATGGAGAAGATAAGAATGATAAAGGAACTGAAGAAATTAAGTCTGTTGATAAGCAAAAGCCAAAGTTAAAACCTGTTAAGTTTGTTACTGTAAAGTCTGAAAATGAAAAATCAGAAGTTACAAAGAAATTAACTTCTGACAAACTAAAACAGGAAAAGACAGCTGAAGTGAACATAGGCTTAATGACAAAGAAGCAGCTTAAGCATAAGCTGAAAGATGTTAAGAATGCAAATAAGGTAAAATCACCTAGGAAAAATAGGAATGGAAAGGAAGGTGTGAATAAAAGCAATAATTATAAACCTGTTCCTGATGCTTCTAGGAAAATATGTCATAACTGTGGAAGTTCTAACCATCTGGCTTCTTTTTGCAGGAAGAATAAGAATATTAACTCCTTACCTTCAAAGTCAGGAGTTAAGAGTCAGTCTGTTAGATACAAACCACAAAATCCTTATTTTCATTGTGGTAGTTTATGGCATTCCATTTATACTTGTAAGGAATATCATAGCTTGTACTATGATTATTATCAAATAAAACCTTCTTTGAAGAAAGTTTCCATTGTTCCTTCTAGTGTAAATTCTGATTCAAAGTCTGATAGTGTAAGTTCTGATAAGAAAAATGTTAACATAAACTCTGATGCTAAATCCGCTGCAAATGTTAACAAACTTAATAAGGTCAAAGGATCCAAGCAAGTCTGGGTCCTTAAAACTAATAATTAGTGGTCTTTGTGATTGCAGGGCAACAGGAAAAATATTCTAGTTCTGGACAGTGGATGTTCAGGACATATGACTGGAAATAAGGCCCTACTATCAGACTTTGTGGAGAAAGCTGGCCGAAGTGTTTCTTATGGAGATGGAAACATTGGAAAAACATTGGGATATGGCAATATCAATCTTGGAAATGTCATAATTAAACAAGTAGCTCTGGTCTCAGGACTTAAACACAACCTACTGAGTATAAGTCAAATCTGTGACAGAGGTTATCATGTTGATTTCTTTGAAGAACACTGTGAAATTGTGAGTAAATCTAAAGGCAAAGTTGTTCTGAAAGGATACAGGCGTGGTAACATTTATGAAGCTAAGCTTTCAATAAGTACTGATGGTTCTGCAATCTGTCTGATGAGTAGAGCATCAATTGAAGAAAGCTGGAATTGGCATAAGAAACTCTCTCATTTAAATTTCTACGATATAAATGAACTGGTCAAGATAGATCTTGTGAGAGGATTGCCAAACACAGTATTTGCTCCTGATGGTCTTTGTGATTCATGTCAGAAAGCCAAACAAAGAAAATCTTCATTCAAGAGCAAGACTGAATCATCAATTCTTGAGCCTTATCATCTACTACATGTTGATCTATTTGGTCCAGTAAATGTCATGTCTATTGCAAAGAAGAAGTATGCGTTGGTCATAGTGGATGAGTTCACCAGATACACATGGGTGTATTTCTTGCATACAAAAAGTGAAACTGCATCAATCTTGATTGATCATGTCAAACATCTGGATAAAATGGTCAAAGATTCTGTAAAAGTTTTAAGGAGTGATAATGGCACTGAGTTCAAGAATTTGATAATGGAAGAGTTCTGCAAAAGCCATGGAATAAAGCAGGAATTTTCTGCTCCTGGAACTCCACAGCAAAATGGAGTTGTTGAAAGGAAGAATAGAACTCTCATTGAAGCTGCACGTACAATGCTTGAAGAAGCAAAGCTTCCAACCTATTTCTGGGCTGAAGCTGTGCAGACTGCTTGTTTTACTCAAAATGCAACACTCATTAACAAACATGGAAAAACACCATATGAGATGGTGAAGAAAAAGAAGCCAAATCTGAAATACCTTCATGTATTTGGATGCAAGTGTTTTGTTCTCAAGACTCATACTGAACAGCTATCAAAGTTTGATCTAAAAGCTGATGAAGGAATCTTTGTTGGATATCCACTTTCCACAAAAGCCTTCAGAGTATATAATTTGAGAACAAAAGTAGTCATGGAATCTATCAATGTCTCTTTTGATGACAAGAAGATTACAGGTCTTGAAGATTTCATTGACCATGATCAACTGAGATTTGAAAATGAAGACTCAAATTCTGATACTGAAAATCCTGAAAGTCTAAGTCCTGATACTGTAAACTCTGATGGAATAAACTCTGATGTTATTGAAACTGTGGTGGCTACGCCAAGAGAAGATGCACCGATGCAGGGGGAGCATACTCAAGATCCTACCACAGCTCAAGAAACATCAGAACATACATCTGGCTCTTCAAATTCTGATTCGTCAAGTTCTGATAAGCCAAGTTCTGATAGTGCTGAAAATTTAAATACTGAAGACTCCAACTCAGAGAGCATAGTTTCAGGGGGAGCATCAGAAAATGAAAATGAAGATAACATGGATCATGGGGGAGCATCCAGTTCTAGAGAAAACCTTCCATCTGCAAGGAAGTGGACAAAATCACATACACCTGATTTGATAATTGGAAATCCTAATGCAGGTGTCAGAACTAGAACAGGTACTTCAAATGAATGTCTTTACAATTCTTTTCTCTCTCAGACTGAGCCAAGGAAAGTGGAAGAAGCTCTTCAAGATGCTGATTGGGTGCAAGCAATGCAGGAAGAGTTGAATGAATTTGAAAGAAACAAAGTCTGGACCCTAGTGCCAAGACCAAAGAATAGATCTGTTGTTGGTACAAAGTGGGTATTCAGAAACAAAACTGACAGTACTGGCATAATTACAAGGAATAAGGCAAGGCTGGTTGCAAAAGGATATTCTCAACATGAGGGAATTGATTATGATGAAACATTTGCACCGGTTGCTAAGTTAGAAGCCATAAGGATATTCTTGGCTTATGCTACTCACAAAAAGTTTACTGTCTTTCAAATGGATGTGAAAAGTGCTTTTCTCAATGGAGAATTGGAGGAGGAGGTATATGTTGAACAACCTCCAGGTTTTGTAGATACCAAACATCCAGATTATGTCTACAGGCTTGATAAAGCACTTTATGGCCTTAAGCAAGCTCCTAGAGCATGGTATGAGACTTTAGCTCAGTTTCTTCTGGAAAGTGGATTCAACAGAGGGACAATAGACAAAACACTGTTCTACCTCAACCATGGAAAGGACTTACTTCTGGTCCATATTTATGTTGATGATATCATTTTTGGATCTACAAATGACAAACTTTGCAAGAAGTTTGTCAAACTAATGCAGTCAAGATATCAGATGAGTATGATGGGGGAACTTAGCTATTTTTTGGGCCTTCAAGTCAAGCAGAATGATGAAGGCACTTTTATTTGTCAAACCAAGTACACCAGAAACTTGCTGAAGAAATTTGGAATGCAAGACTGTTCAAGTGCATCCACTCCAATGGCCACTGCAACAAAACTGGATAAGGATACCGGTAAATCAGTAGATATTACTGACTACAGAGGTATGATTGGCTCTCTACTCTATCTAACTGCTAGTAGACCTGATATCATGTATGCTACCTGTCTTTGTGCATGATTTCAAGCAGATCCAAGAGAACCTCACTTAACAGCTGTAAAAAGAATCTTTAAGTATCTTAAAGGAACAGCTGCTCTGGGATTATGGTATCCAAGAGAATCAGATTTTAAACTAATAGGTTACTCAGATGCAGATTTTGCAGGTTGCAAAATTGACAGGAAAAGCACAAGTGGAAGCTGTCAATTTCTTGGAGGCAGATTGGTTTCTTGGTACAGCAAGAAACAAAAGTCAATTTCCACATCAACTGCAGAAGCAGAGTATATTGCTGCAGGAAGCTGTTGTGCACAGATTCTTTGGATGAAGAATCAGTTACTGGATTATGGGTTAACATATTTCAAAATCCCTATTTACTGTGATAATCAAAGTGCTATTGCTATGACAGGTAATCCAGTTCAACACTCTATGACAAAGCACATCAGCATCAGGTACCACTTCATCAGGGAACATGTGGATGAAGGTACAGTGGAATTGCATTTTGTTCCCACAGATCAACAACTAGCAGATATCTTCACAAAACCACTGTGTGAAGCTACTTTTACAAGATTGGTAAATGAACTTGGAATGGTTTCAGGTTCTTTCTCTAAATCTGCTTAGTCTTGTTCTGTGTTATCAGACTTTATGCTCAGTATTTACAGAATTAATCTCATTGTTTATTCTGTGCTTAATTGATAAATGTCTTTAAGTACTGACTGTTGTCTGATATATGTTTCTAAACTCTGATAAGTGATATGTCTGTTCAAGTACCTATTCAATCCTATGAGGATAACTGTGCTAGATACTGACCTAGTAGTCTTCAATAAACAAATGATTCCATGTAAGAAATAATTATTTCAGTGGAAATCTTATGACACTAGCAAATTCTGATAATTGAGCTTAGTTAAGTTTACTTTGTATATCTTATTACTAAGTAACAAATTAGAATAATGCTACTCATCTGTTAAGTTCTGATACTAGTAAAACTGCTGAATGTACTAAGTGCTGATAAACCTCACTTATCAAAAGAAAAAGCAAAAAGATCAAAGAATAAAATCAGGTACTTCTTTGAGATCTAGAGTAAAAATGCGGAAGGGACGACCCAAGTGCATTGCTGGTATTAAGTAAATATGCATTAGAAAAGCAAAATATTTTCTTGGTGACTTTTCACACTCTATGATTACTGGAGAAATACTCTGATAATAGCATAAATTCTGATAAACAGTCGTGACTCACTTACACTGAGAAGCCACTGTAAAATAGAATTTTAAAAGATGCATAAAATTAGCACAAAACAGTTGAGGTGGACTCAAGCATGAACTCATTCATCAGTAGGTTTCAGGACAATGACAGCTCTTTAGGAAAATTTTAGTTATGCCTTATTTCTAAGATGTACTGAAGTGACTCAGACTTTACTCTTTGTCTGTTATTTAGCTTAATGCACACACTAATCACTCCATATGAATGATGAAAATTACTGTGGTGGTCTATGTTATTTTAGATAAACAGTCACTGTGTCACTTTGCACAAATTCTGAGGACAAGTTCTAGTTACACGTTCTAATGATTAAGTTCTGAAGTCTATAACTCAGAACTTGCATGAGGATTTACTAAGATGGGAATTCCTTTTTCGAGTTAAGAAATTATGTTCTGATGACTGTTAAGTTCTGATATAAGTCTAAGTTCTGATATTACAGTCTAATGTTTTACTTGACTTAATTGTGAATAAATTTTTGATAACAGTCTCAGTTAATAATTGAATATGTTGAAGTGGAAGATTAATAGTCACTATGGTTAGGGTTAATGGTATTTGTACCTGAACAGTCCAATGTTACTTGTTTCTTGTGCGCTTTAAACCATGTTTCCTCTTTCTAATGAATGTTATTCTTTTTCAAAGTCTAGGGAGACGAGGTAGAATTAATTCTACCTGTCAGCATTCAATTTCTTTGCGTCTCCTAGCATTCTCTTGCCTATATAAGCAGCCACTTCACATCAGTCTTTCCATCAAATTCTTCTCACACACTTATCTTCATACTTCTTCTTTCAAAAACACAATGGTCAGATACAACATGTTTTTGAACTACCAAAACTTTAATATGGAGCTAAGCTGTGCCGATTGGCAGCAGGAATGGCATGTCACAGCTATTCCTGAGGAGATATGGGACTCTGTCCCACAGGAGGTACTGACACACCTCCTGTTCTTCTATATGGACTACCATCGCCATCTGGAGCGATTGGAGGAGGAAAGGCTGGAAGCTCTCCGCCAGCAAGAGCGAATCATCAGACTCGCCATTCTGTTTGTCGAGAGTAGGAAGAAGAAGAAATGATTTAATCTTGTCTTCTTCCTATTTTTCTTCATCATCAGCTTTGTCAGGCTTCTTAGCTAGGACTAAGGCTGTTGATGTTCGGTTTAGAAGCTTAGGGAAAATCTTGTATAAGTATTGATGTAATTTCCATTTCATAAATATATTGTCTTGATATATTAATGAAAGTTGTTTTTACTTCAAGATTTTGTCTCTGAGTTATTTTATCTTGTGTTGATAAATCCTGATTGATATTCTGATGACCATATAAATTTTGTTTTATATTATGTTCTGATTCGTTTTCAGCACTTACTTATCTAATTTATCTTGGTCATTTTCATGTGATGTATTTTCAGAATATTAATGATGCAGTGAAAAATAATTCAATCAGTGATAACGGTTTAAATTTTGAATTAAAACTGTTTTTCTTGATAAATGGAACGGTTTTTCCTTGAAACTAGGCAAATGGGTAAGTAATGATTCCTATTTTCTCGAGCCCAGTAACTTTCCGTTATTACTGCATGTCTGACAGGTGTCCAATGGTAACATTTTTGTTCAGAGTATAAGTACAACAGAGAGAAGATTTCTTTAATCTTTTATTTTCTTCATATTTTATCTCTCTCCTTACTTTTACTCTCTTTCTCTTTATTTCTCACGTTGGTTTTTCATACAGACATTATATCAAACACCTAACAGGCATACTTGAATCTCAATTTTTTTTTCACATGGAACCAAAGGATTTAATCATTGATGGAGCTAAGTTTGTCCCCAACAACTATGCTGTAGTTCTTGATCACACTGAAGCTCCATCTGAATTGCACTTTGTGGAAGATCTTCTTGCACATAGTGAGGTTGGGTATGCATTAACACAGCCTGAATTCTTTTCAAGTCAACAAGTTCTGAGGTTTTGGAGGACTGGACTTTTGATGATGGTGGTCAACGTGGAACTCCCAGTATTATCTTCCAAGTGGGTGATTCATCCTTTGTAGTCACTTCTGGTACAGTACGCAGGGCTTTACATCTTCCAGAAGATTGTACTTTCTCAATTCCAGAGGACTCAGCCCTTCGGGAGTTAATGGCTGAATTGGGATATGAAAAGAGTCTGACGAAACTTGGACAGTTGAAACGGGCTAATATCAGAAGAGAATGGAGTTTCTTCTTTGATTGCATCACCAAAGCTTTTGGGAACAAATGTTCGAATTTTGATGTTATTCCAATTATGAGTCAGCACATCGGGTATGCAATTATCAATAAAACTCATTTTGATTTTGCAACTGCTTTAATTGGTTTTATTGAGGATAGGATGACAGAGGATCGAGATGTTGTTTATTTTGCTAGATTCTGTCAACTTATTTACACTTATTGTACTGATGAACCTCATTTAGTCAGCACCCAAACCCCACCTTTTAAGGTTGCAAAATGATACTTTAATGACCTGGTAAATGCTGATACTAAGAAAAAAGTGGTTTGACCATTACAGATTCCTCAGTCTGTAAAACAGATCCTAGTAAATGCTGATCCTGATACTTATAGATCTATTTACTCTGATGTCCAACCAACTCCAAACACCCAAAATCCATCAACCTCAGTACCTACCTCTCATTCTACTCAACCTACCCTCATAACATATCTCAAATCCTATCTCTCCACTTCACAGACTGCTCAACCTTCATCTTCAGCACCTACTGTGAAATCTTCATCTTCCAAGCCAAAGAGGACAATGAATGTTCCTCAAACACCTCAAAAGAGAAGGAGGATTGCATTGAGAGATGAATCTGATTCTGAGGAACCGATTCCTGCTAGAGAACCTGTTGTAATTGAAGCTGAGAAAGAGATTTCTCAGAAGGATTCTGAAATTGGGGGTTCTAGGCTTCTCAAGAGGCTTAGACGAATGACAGTTCCTGAAACTCCCAAGGAATCCAAATCAACAGGGAAGTACAAGAAACAGAGGGCACAAAGGCCAGTTTCAGATGATGAAGAGGAAGCAGCTAAGGAAGGGGATCAGGAATCTCTGATCTCACAAGACAAGGAATTTGCTCCAGTCACTTCTTCTCCATCAACTCCATCTCAGGAAGCTGTATCTGACAAGGCTAACTCACCATCTGTGTCTCTTGTTGATCCAGGCACAAGTGCTGATATTGATGTTCAACACTTGGTTGTGTCTGAAGTATTTCTCTTAGAAGCTCTAACAGCAAATAATCCTTCCACAACACCTGTTACTGATGCTGTTCAAACTCCAGAGTTATCAACAACACCTTCTCTGCATCAAGATGCTGATGATCAGACTTTAGGTGAGCATCAGGATATGGCTGTTGATCAGAACTTAGTATCAGATTAGCAATTAGAGGATGCTGAAGCCTCCATTGCTACTCACATTGTTGTCTTATCAGAAGATACTGATTCTTTAAGTTCTGATGCTGCAAATGCTGGAGATACTGGTGATGCTGCTCCAACTGTAGATGCTGATGAAGCAGGTCCTTCAGGACATACTCCTCAACAGACTCTTCCTAAGTCTGAACTGGTAAAGAAGTTTGTTACCGGGGAAGCACCAGTACCTTGGAGTGAAACTCCTACAGGTCAGGAGTGGACTAAGGAATGGAACTCAGTTTCATGTGTTCCAACTGAAAAACATCTTGCTGAGCACTTGACTAAAGCTGATGAAATGTTAAATTCTGATGATTTTAAAACCCAGCTTAGAGTCACTGCATTGAGTACTAAACATCTACAAGGTCTTCATTCAACTACTCATGCAGAGCTACACAAGATTCAGGAGAACTTTATCAAACAGGAACAAGTTTGGAAAATTGATAAGAAAAAGTTCTTTCAACCTACCATTGACAGGATTGCTTATATTGAGAAAACTCAAGAGAAACAACAAGCTTAGATTGATGAAATTCTGACAAATCAAGCTTCTCAGCAATCACAACTTACTGAAATCCAATCCTCAGTGGAATTACTTATCTCTCTTTTACTACCTGCTGATGCCAAAAAGGGGGAGAAGGTAATTAAGTCCAAATGCAAAACTAACAAGACACTGCAAGGAAAAGATGATGGAAATGATGATCAAGGATACTCTGGAATGGGTAGCGGTCATAGTCAAGGTAGAAGGTTTACATCAAGACAAGCTAGTCACAGGACAAGTTCTGATACTGGGAAAAGAATAAGTTCTGCTGCTGGTAAAAGGATAAGTTCTGATGAACTTCTAGATCTTGATGAGGAAATGTCAAGACAGTTATTTCTTCAAGAAAATCCAGGAATGGACTTGGAAAGTTTAAAGGAAGAAGAAGCCAGACTTAAATCAGAGAAAGTCACATCTAAATCTGAAGCTTCTGGTAAAAAATCACTTCCAAAACTCAAAGGCATTGTGATCAAAGAAAGGACACATACTGAAGCAACATTGGCTAGATTACAACCACAGATAGATCCAAGATCCAAGGGTAAAGAAAAGGTTGGTGAACCTATCAAGGTTTATGTACCTCCTGAGGAAGAAGAAATTACTGATGAAAAGGATGATTTTGCTCTGACTTCAAGAAAAGTTCTTAAAACAACCTCTGACATGGCTCAAGTTGTTCAGAGTCAAGAAATTGTAAGTTCTGATATTCAGAAGAAGCAAGTAACCTCTGACATAGCTCAAGTTAACTTGATATCAGAAAATAGATCAAAGACACTCCTACCAGGATTCACTAAAGCAAAACAGACTCAATCTTTGAAGACTACTGCAAGTGGTTTTGAAGCAAGAGTAGTTACTGGAAATGAAGCTAGAGATAAAACTGGATTGGGAAGTGCTGATGAAAGAAGAGTACACAACACTACCAATGATCCAACTTCCTTGAGTGAACCAGGTATTGGAGCAACTCCTGAGAGATTGAATCAACTGGAATCTGTACAGATGGTTTACCATACCTACTTCAAAGAATACATCATGTTGTATTTCATGACAGATGGTAGGGTTTATCATATAAGACAAAATGCCATTCCATTGAAGTATTTTGAAAAATTGGAGCATATACTTTTCTTACTTCAAGTGGATGACAGAATAACAGGGACTGCTGCAAACTACTTAAAAGAACAGATTCAGAGACAGAAAAGGCTTTATTCTGTTAAGTCTGACAGCATATATGTTCCAAAGTACAGAGATCACAATGGTAATATTATTGATATGAAGCCTAATACTGCACAGATCAGAACATATCTTGGTATTAAGGGACTTGAATTCAATCTAGAGTCTGACAAAGCTTATGTTATAAGACTAGATCAGGAGTTGAGAAAAGCAAAGATCAATGATCTCAGAGCTGCAATCTTTCAAACTGGTGAAGATACTACAGAGCTTAAAGATGTCAAAAGGAGAATGATTGATGAACTCAGATATGCTGAGAAATGTTTGTTGAAGAACTATCTCAGAACAAATCCTGACATCAGAGAGATCAGAAAATGATGAAGCCAAGTCGAAGATCTACAACTGCTTAAATTCTGATATTTATACAGACTGAAGTTGTTATCAGAAGTTGAAATTGGTAAAAGCTTTAAGGACTGTAAGTTGTAGTTATCTACTCTAATTCTCATGCATTTGTACTTAATGTTTTTGACATCATCAAATATATGTTAAACTTGTATATTATGTTAATTTACAAGTTGGGGGAGATTGTTAGATATATTTGATAATGTCATGGCTAATATGTTTTATGTTTAGCTTTCAGATCTTACTTGAACATGATAAATCAGTACTTAACTGTTGATCAGTACTTATACTGGAAGTCAGGACTTAAGGATATCAGTACTTATGTTATCAGGAGATAATCATCAGAAGATAGATATCAGAACTTAAGTGCTGAAGGACGATCAGATAAGGACAGTAGCTGATTAAAGGAAAGAAGATCAAGATAAACATAAGAAGAGATATGCATGAAGAAGGAATTCTGTAAAGAATGGAATACTTGGAAGAAAAGATATCTGATTGATATATTTTAGGAAGCAGAATTATATTCCATATCAATTAGCGATTATCTTGTAACTGTGTAGTATATAAACACAGACATAGGGTTTATACTATAAGTGTTATCATTATTAGAGAAGATTATTCATTGTAACCCTAGCAGCTCTCGTGATATTTGTTCATCACTGAGAGGTAACGGTTCCATACTGTAACAGAGTTTATTGTTTCAATAAAGTTTGTTTTCTGTTACTTAAGTTCTTAAAGTTCGATTTTAGTGTACTATACACTGTATTCACCCCCTCTACAGTGTGTGTGTGACCTAACATAATCTTCGAGAAATCTTTCACAAACCTTCGATAATATCCTGCTTGAAAGGAATATGTCCTAAGTCCAATCATGTATTAGGATTTAGGAATAACTTTTATGTAATCTATTTTGATTTCATTGATATTAATAAAGTCTTGTTTTGTTTTTATTATGGGCTTTATCTATTTAAGTGTTTAAATAAGATTTACCATAGTTTAGAGTAAAGCTTTTTATGGATTATGATGAGATCATAATAGTGAGACCTAAAAAGATGATAACTCTAAACTTAAATAGTTCATGGTCATAGGATTACTAACTGGTAATTAATAATCCGCAAAGATCGGTACATACTATGCTTGCTTCATTATGAAGGATGTCTGTTCTCATAGACATTTGTGTGGTGACACTATAGCTAGTATGTAGGTGCTTATTATGGAATAAGTTCACTGAACATGACTCGCACAGCTGAATAACTGTTGGAGTTCACTCACGTGTCAGCAGTTGTTAACATAGTGATAGTTGTACAAGTATCCTTAGACTTGAGGTCATCATAGTCATCTTGTGTACACTGAACTATGCTTTGGTTTAGTTCTTAGTCTCCAGGGACAATTATTAGGGCTCTTCTGGGTATAGGAATTTGTACACGAAGATAGCGTATGATCAATAAAGGATCTACCCCTTCCAGTGAAGGAAGCGAATGTTCAAGGCTGATCCACTTATGCTAGTTCAGGAATCTCTGGCCAGAATAAATGAAATTAGAAAGGAGTTTCTAGTTTGCATAGAACTACGCATAGTAAATGGTAAGCAAAGTGATTGAATTAGATAGGCTTGACATGAGATCCATGCCTTGTATTTAGTCGGGACATTGAAGGGTAGAAGGAGTTTATTGTACGGTATCTATTCACTGAATAGGTTCTTGGTATTCTAAGCAGTGAATTCATTTTATCCGGATAGTCGCGATATGCTGAGAAGTATCCCTCACGATGTAGAATAAATGTGATTAATTAATTAATCATATTTAATAAATTAGAGAATTTATATAAATAATGATAAAATAGTTTTATTATTATTTATTTCTACTACCGGCTTAATATTGAACCTACAGGGTCACACCATAAAAGGAGAATGATTTAATGGTGGAGGAATTAATTAATAATGACTAATAATTATTTATTTATGAAATAAATAATTAATTGGCAAATTTAATAATTGATTGAATGAGATTTAATTGATTATAAATTAATTAAGAAAAGTTCTTAATATTATTAATTAAGGATTTAATTTTTAGAAATTAAATCAAGAGAGAGAATTATTTCTAAAGTGTTTAGAAAATGGATTAATAATTAAAAGGTGTTTTAATTATTAATGAGAATAATAAATGGGATAATAATAATAATATTTATGGGAAAATTTCAGCTGAAAATTTTGCCTATAAATACACTATTATAGACCCTAATTTTATTCTAACCCGAAAACCCAAAAAGTTTGGAAAACCCAATTCTCTCCACCTCCTTCTTCCTCCTTAACATCGTTTTCTTGGTGGATACCGGTGGAGTGCTTTACACTTGAGGAGCAATTGCTAAGGATCTCTGATCGTTGTCTCCGAATTATTTTTAAAAGGTTAGATTCGATCCCTCGAATTTTTATTCACGATTTATATACTTTTATTTGGATTTTGTATGTGTAAAAGTGTTTTGCCATGCCCCCGCTGTGTTAAAAATCCAACAATGGTATCAGAGCACAGGTTGTATGCATATAGATCTGTGGTAAAAATTTCAGAATTTTATGTGCTTGTATGAATTAATTATTAATTTTACAAGTTATATTATGGATTAATTTTGTCTGATGAGAAATCATTTCTCAGAATAATTTTCGTTGTTGATCTGGGTTCTACAAGTGTTGTAGATCGTCTGGGTATTTTTTTCATAATTTTATGATGTATAGATTTTTTATTATGAATTTTTGAAGTTCTTGTAATTAAATTCGTAATAAAATATAGATATATATATATATAATATGTTGTATATATATATTATGTCTGTTATCTGCTATTACCTGCGAAAAGCAAAGAAGACAGCATAAGCTTTTGTCGGCTGTCAGGCGTTGTCAGGCACGCAGTTCGAGGAGGACGGCGGCGGCTGAAAAACAAAAAAAAAATAGGGGTGTAACGCATTTCGGGAATGCGTTACACACCTGTGGCGCATTAACGGAATGCGTTACACCCTTTAGTGTCTGAAAAGGGGTGTAACGCATCACCGGAATGCGTTACACGTACTGTAACGCGTTCCTGTAATGCGTTACAGCCCTTCTGTTGATATTAAAATTGATTTTCTGGGAGTTTCGTAACTCCGTTTTGGGCGTGTAATATACCGTTGGATTCGTTTTTCCGAGACGGATCTAATGGAGTGATCAATTTTAGTTTATATAAAAGTTTTGAACTGTTTATATTTCCGGAAGTGTTTTAAAGCTATTTTTAACTATTTTAACTGCTTTTAAATGCTTCATGTGATACATAGAGATGTATAATGCTTAGACTAATGTGCTAGATGATATAACATGCCTACCTTGATATTTATTCATGTTGATATATGTGATATATGCTTAGTTTATCATGTGATGATAGATTTAGGTGAACTTAAATGAACATAAGGCGTTTGTTAGACAACCTAGTATAATGAAATTGTTTCATAACCTTAATAATAATATTATGAATACAATCATGAGATTCTTGTGTTTATGAAACACGTAATTGAATATGAATTTTTGATATGATAGATAGGATGATTCTGTCAACAACAGATTTCTATCTGTAAGAAAGGGTTATTAAGTGACGCCTCTTGACAATGCTCCACCCGATCTGGGAATCATCTGATTATCGATTATTGATTTGAAATATTTAATTTAAAAGGAAGAATCTCTTTATAATATGATTATGATTGTAACGTAATATAATCCCTCTAAAATTAAATAATATCAAGTAGTAATTGGCCAATGATACAACGGGCTTGTGTCGGTCATAGCCTTCCAACATGATAGAAAGTAGTTCTTATTTTTAAATCATTGTCGTTTCGTGCCACAGCCGAGGGCTTTGATTTCAAAATAAGAAATACTTGTCTATTACATAGAGATGTGTACATTGAATAAGAATCTAAAGGTCGTTACGTGCCACAGCCGTGGGCCTTTGGGGACTGATTCAATTGTACGGAATGTTGGGTTAGACTTGACTTAGAATATTGAATTTGTCATGCCACAGCCGTGACCTAATTATTCAAGAGGCTAAAGTTTGATTAGGGAATAACATTAGATGTAATTGACAAGAGTTGTCTGCCTATTGAACATTACATGGCGTTTCGTGCCACAGCCGGGGTTGTGTAATGGAATGTAGGATCTCTATTCCCACTAGCATTATGAATGCTTAATTTTTCACGTAGAGGGTTGAATAAATTAGATAAACTAGTGGGAGCCACTTATGAATAAAGACCCGATTCATGTAGTATTTTAAAATGAAATCGAATATTTGCTAAGTGTTGTTATGTGTTTATCATTTACAGATTTACAATATATATTATGTCTTCTGCACTATCACTCAGGAGCATACTAGATGCTCATAAAATGACTGGTCCTAATTATGCTGACTAGCTTCGAAACTTGAGAATTATTCTCAGGATTGAGAAGCTGGAATACGTGATTGACTCACCTAAGCCTACTGAACCTGCTAGTGATGCACATAATAATGAACATGTTGTGTATCATAAGTGGATAGATGATGCAAATGTTGCTCAATGCATCATGCTAGCTTCCATGAACATTGAGCTACAGAAGCAACATGAGCATATGGATGCTCACACTATCCTAATGCATCTACAAGAGTTGTATGATGTGGCGGGGAGGACAGCTCGATATGAGATATCGAAGGAGCTGTTCGGTTGTAGGATGTCTGAGGGATCATCTGTGAATGACCATGTACTTAAGATGATCAATTTGATTGAACATCTTGGACAACTTGGTTTTGCCATGGATGGGGAGCTGAGCCAAGACTTGGTCTTGCAATCGCTTCCGAGTTTGTTCTCGCAGTTTGTTGTGAACTTTCACATGAATAAGTTGGATTTTAGCCTGCCTGAACTCTACAACATGTTGAAGACTGCGGAATCGAATTTTCCCCTAAGAAGAGTTCTGTTCTTCTAATTGGTGAAGGTTCCAATCCTAAGAAAAGGAAGAGGAACTCTTCCAAGAAGAAGAAAGTAGGTGAGAAAACGCCGGTTCCACCAAAAGCTGAAGACCCCAAGAGCAAAGTTGTTTGCTTTCACTGTAACAACGTGGGGCACTAGAAGAGGAACTGCAAGGTTTACCTTGCAGAATTGAAGAAGAAGAAGAAGGGTAGTGAGACTACCGCTTCTGATTCAGGTATGTTCATGATAGAAGTGAATATGTCATTAAATCAAATTTCTACTTGGGTATTAGATACCGCCTGTGGTTCTCAAATCTGCAATTTGTTGCAGGGACCAAGGAGAAGTAGGACTCTTGAGGAAGAGGAGGTGATTCTCCTGATGGGAAATGGAGCAAGAGTTGCTGCTGAAGATGTAGAATCATTTCATTTACATATGCCTACGAGCAAGACTATTGTTTGAAATAATTGTTATTTTGTTCCCTCGATTGTGAGGAATATTATTCCCATGTTAGACTTGGCTGGATTTTCATTTATTATTGAGAATAATGAATGTTCTATTCTTAGAGATAATATTCTTTATGGACGTGGTGCTTTAAATAATGGTCTGTATGTATGTGACATAATTTATTTCAGATTAAACAAACTAATAAAAGAAAAGGGATGATGAAAATCTCACTTTATAGTGGCATTGCAGTCTCCATTTAGTAGACATGGAGAGAGGGCTGCAAATTTGCTAGGAATGGTACACACAGATGTATGTGGACCAATGTCTACGCTAGCCATGGGTGGATTTTCATACTTCATTACTTTCATAGATGATAGATCTGGATTCGGATATGTGTTTGATGAAACACAAGTCTGAGTCCTTTGAAAAGTTCAAAGAATAAAATTATGAAGTGGAGAAACAACCAAACATAGTATTATAACTCTTCGATTAGATCGAGGTGGTGAATACTTGAACGGAGAGTTTCTGGATTATCTCAAAGTAAATGGTATAGTCTCCCAGTGGACTCCTCCAGATTAGTATTTGAAAGGAGAAATCGAACTTTGTTAGACATAGTTCGGTCCATGATGAGCTATGCAAATCTTCCAGTATTCCTATGGGGTTATGCATTGGAAACCTCAGCATATTTACTGAATAAGGTGCCTTCCAAAATCTGTTCCTCAAACTTCGTATGAGATATGGAAAGAAAGGAAACCGAGTCTTAAACACGTTAAGATTTGGGGATGTCCAGCTTATGTCAAGTAAGTTGACCCAGATAAGCTGGAATATCGATCCGTAAAATGTAGTTTTGTGGGATATCCTAAAGAGACTTTAGGGTATTACGTTTACACCGATCATCGGGTGTTTGTCTCCAGACATGCTACCTTCTTGGAAAAGGAGTTTATCCTTGAAGGAAACAGTGGGAGCAAAATGGAACTTGATGAAGTTCAAGAAGCACAAACTACTACGGATCAAGTGGAAACACCTGTTCTGACTGAACAACCTTTTGTGGAACAGCCCATTCATAGATCAGGGAGAGTGTCTCGCCAACTTGAGAGGTATTATGGCCTTGTCATTGAGAATGACAATGAGTTGTCGATCATTGATGATGACGACCCTGTGACCTATAATGAGGCTATGAGTAGTGTTGACTCAGAGAAATTGTATAGTGCCATGAAATCCAGAATGGAATCTATGTATACGGTATACAAAAGATAGATTATAGCAGATGGCCAGGTGGAGACCTATAAGGCTAGGCTTGTGGCAAAAGGATTCAAACAAAGGCAATGGATTGACTTTGATGAAACCTTTTACCTGTAGCCCTGTTAAAATCAGTTCGGATTTTGCTTGTGATTGCTGCTTACTACGACTATGAAATCTGGCAGATGGCCAAATGGTTTTCTTTCCAAGAGAAATGAAAACCTAGTGTGTAAGCTGCTGCGAACCATATGTGATTTAAAGCAAGCTTCTCGAAAGATGGAACATTCGTTTTGATGAGACAATCAAAGAGTTTGATTTTATCAAAAACGTAGATGAACCATGTGTCTACAAAAGGGATAGTGGGAGCGCGGTAACATTTCTTGTATTGTATTGAAATAGAGTTGACACACATAACAACATAGCAGACCCACTCACAAAGCTACTTTATGAAAGTCACTTTGATCATCATAAAGAAAAGATGGGTATTAGATACCAGAGTGATTGGCTTTAGTACAAGTGGGAGATTGAAAGGAATATGTCCTAAGTCCAATCATGTATAAGGATTTAGGAATAACTTTTATGTAATCTGTTTTGATTTCATTGATATTAATAAAAGACTTGTTTTGTTTTTATTACGGGCTTTATCTATTTAAGTGTTTAAATAAGATATACCATAGTTTAGAGTAAAGATTTTTATGGATTATGATGAGATCATAATAGTGAGACCTAAAAAGATGATAACTCTAAACTTAAATAGTTCCTGGTCATAGGATTACTAACTGGTAATTAATAATCCGCAAAGATCGGTACATACTATGCTTGCTTCATTTTGAAGGATGTCTGTTCTCATAGACATTTGTGTAGTGACACTATAGCTAGTATGTAGGTGCTTATTATAGAATAAGTTCACTGAACATGACTCGCACAGCTGAACAACTGATGGAGTTCACTCACGTGTCAGCAGTTGTTCACATAGTGATAGTTGTACAAGTATCCTTAGACTTGAGGTTATCATAGTCATCTTGTGTACACTGAACTATGCTTTGGTTTAGTTCTTAGTCTCCAGGGACAATTATTAGGGCTCTTCTGGGTATAGGAATTTGTACACGAAGATAGTGTATGATCAATAAAGGATCTACCCCTTCCAGTGAAGGAAGCGAATGTTCAAGGCTGATCCACTTATGCTAGTTCAGGAATCTCTGGCCAGAGTAAATGAAATTAGAAAGGAGTTTCTAATTTGCATAGAACTACGCATAGTAAATGGTAAGCAAAGTGATTGAATTAGATAGGCTTGACACGAGATCCATGCCTTGTATTTAATCGGGACATTGTAGGGTAGAAGGAGTTTATTGTACGGTATCTATTCACTGAATAGGTTCTTGGTATTCTAAGCAGTGAATTCATTTTATCCGGATAGTCGCGATATGCTGAGAAGTATCCCTCACGATGTAGAATAAATGTGATTAATTAATTAATCATATTTAATAAATTAGAGAATTTATATAAATAATGATAAAATAGTGTTATTATTATTTATTTCTACTACCGGCTTAATATTGAACCTACAGGGTCACACCATAAAAGGAGAATGATTTAATGGTGGAGGAATTAATTAATAATGGCTAATAATTATTTATTTATGAAATAAATAATTAATTGGCAAATTTAATAATTGATTGAATGAGATTTAATTGATTATAAATTAATTAAGAAAAGTTCTTAATATTATTAATTAAGGATTTAATTTTTGGAAATTAAATCAAGAGAGAGAATTATTTCTAAAGTGTTTAGAAAAAAGGATTAATAATTAAAAGGTGTTTTAATTATTGATGAGAATAATAAATGGGATAATAATAATAATAATATTTATGGGAAAATTTCAGCTGAAAATTTTGCCTATAAATACACTATTATAAACCCTAATTTTATTCTAACCCGAAAACCCAAAAAGTTTGGAAAACCCAATTCTCTCCACCTCCTTCTTCCTCCTTAACATCGTTTTCTTGGTGGATACCGGTGGAGTGCTTCACACTTGAGGAGCAACTGCTAAGGATCTCTGATCGTTGTCTCCGAATTATTTTTAAAAGGTTAGATTCGATCCCTCGAATTTTTATTCACGATTTATATGCTTTTATTTGGATTTTGTATGTGTAAAAGTGTTTTGCCATGCCCCCGCTGCGTTAAAAATCCAACACTGCTAACCTAAGAAACTTCTTATTTCCGTCGGTGTCTTCGGTTACTCCCAGTTTGATATGGCTTCAATCTTTACTGGGTCTACTTTAATACCTTCCTTACTGACCACATGTCCAAGAAACTGCACTTCTGTCAACCAAAACTCACACTTGGATAACTTTGCATACAATTGCTTTTCTCTTAACTTCTGAAGAGCAATCCGTAGATGCGTTGCATGATCTTCTGGATTCTTTGAATATATAAGGATGTCATCAATAAATACAATAACAAACTTATCCAGATACTCCGTATACATCCTATTCATTAGATCCATAAAAGCCGCTGGCGCATTTGTCAATCCAAATGACATCACTAGAAACTCATAATGGCCATACCTTGTTCTAAATGCAGTCTTGGGGATATCTTCGGGCTTTATCTTCAATTGGTGGTAGCCAGATCTTAAGTCAATCTTTGAGAAGTAACACGCCCCCTTAAGCTGATCAAACAAATCGTCAATGCGTGAAAATGGATACTTGTTCTTTATTGTCAACTTATTCAATTCTCTGTAGTCAATGCATAATCTCATACTCCCATCTTTCTTCTTTACGAACAGCATTGGAGCACCCCATGGAGAAACACTGGGTCGAATGACTCCTTATCCAATAGTTCATGAAGTTGCTTAGCCAATTCTTTCATTTCCATTGGGGCTATCCTGTATGGAATTTTGGAAACTGGTTCAGCTCCAGGCATCAAATCAATGGAGAACTCTATCTCTCGATCAGGTGGCAATCCTGGTAACTCTTCTGGGAAAACATCAGGGAATTCTCTCACTATGGAAATCTCATCCAAAGTAGGGGTCTCTTTCTTCGTATCCACCACATGAGCTAAATATGTTTCACATCCTTGCCGCAATAATCACTTTGCTTGCATTACTGAAAGGAAATTTTTATCTTGTCTCTGTCCTTGATAGCTGATTCTTTTATTATCTGGGGGTGTACATAACAACTCTTTTTTTCTTACCGTCAATATTAGCCTTATATAGAGACAACCAATCCATGCCTAAAATAATATCAAAGTCTCCCAATTCGAAGGGTATTAGGTTAATAGGGAACATGTAACCTGAAATCTCTTGGGAACATCTAGGACAAAATTGACTTACGGGTATTTTATCTTTATTAGCCACTTCTATGGTTAAAGGTTCCTCTAAGTCTTCCAACATCAATTGCATTTTATTCATATAATTCACAGATATAAAAGATTTGGACGCTCCCGAATTAAACAAAATGTTAACAGGTACGAAATTAAGAGAAAGCGTACCTGCAACCACATCAGAATCATGAACTGGAGATTTCTTGGTCATCTTAAAAGTCCTAGCTCTAGCAGTACTGGTTGCTGGTCCTTGGGACATGCTCCTTCCAATGTTACCTTGAGTCACCGACTTGCAATTCCTAGCTATTTGTCCCACTTTGCCGCAATTAAAACAAGTTACATCTTGAATCTCAAACTTACACTCCGTGGAATAATGACCCTTCTGGCCATACTTAAAATAGTTGATATTTTCTCGACACTGTCCACCGTGCTTCTTCCCATATGTTTTACAATCAACCACTGGATTACTAACCCTTGTCGGGGCAGAGTTAACTGAAGTAGCACCGGGTTTAGCCTGGCAAAAATTCTGCCTCTTGTACCTCTTATTCTTATTCTTTCCAAACCAACGCTAGAACTTCCGACTCGCTATTCCTGATCCGGACCTAGCAGGTCCACCTTCAAATTTCTTCTCACCCCGCTCCTTTGCAGCTAACCTCTAATCACTTTCTATTACTAGGGCAGCCTGGACTACCGAAGTACATATCTTGAGTTATAAAGCTACAACTCCACTCCTTATTTCTGGCTTCAACCCTTGTTGAAACCGCTTTGCTCGTTGAGCTTCCGAACTCATATATTCCGGTGCTATACAGGCCAACTCCGTAAACTTCGCTTCATATTCCATAACACTCCTATCTCCTTGTTTCAATTCCAAATATTCCATCTCCATTTGACTCTGGAGACAGTCCGGAAAGTATTTCTCCAAAAACAACTCTGTGAATCTGGCCCATGAAACAGGACCTTCTCCTTCTAGGACTCGCGTAGATTCCCACCAATAATTCAAATCATTCTTCAGAAAATAGCTAGCATAATCTATCTCTAAATCCTCACTCACCTTGGTGAGTGCAAACGCCTTTTCCATCTCCTTTAACCATATCCTGGAAGCAACAGGATCCACTTCTCCTTTAAACTCTGGGGGCTTTACTGCCTGGAAAGACTTAAAACTAACACCCTGATTTATCCCCCTCATCTCATGCTGCTGCTTGATTTATAGTTGCTACTGTTGGATTTGCTGTTGTTGTTACTGTATGAGTTGCTGTTGCTATTGTTGTTGTTGTTGCTGCTGCTGGAATTGTTGTTGCTGTTGGGCCAGCTGTGTAGACTGCTGACGCAACAAGTTCATCAATTCACTCATGGAAGGATCCCCAACAGATCCGTTAGTGGGTTGAGAGTTCCTCTTTAGTGGCATCTCCTGAAACATAACAGTCATATATAAAAAAATGGATTGCTCCAAGCAGTTTATAATTATGCATCAGGAGATCGTTACCAGTAAGATAATATCCTCATCCCCAGTTTAATTGGATCCACCCTGAGTGAATGATCATAATCTAAAAAAACTGCCAGCAACGAAAGAAACAATAATAGTAACAACAATAATAGCAACGCACAATATATAAAAGCTGAACAATAAAATAAAGCAGCTACAATACAATAACCAACAGGAATCCAACTAGTACAACTGAAAATCCAACTGAAAAGAAATCATCCAAATACACACCAAAATTGGCTGTCATAGAAGCCTCCGCCTACTACAAACTATCACAACATAATATACATATACAAGGTAAATAACTATAGAACTCGTGGAAGTCAACTCTGAGCTCTGTATCTTTCTGCTGTAAACCTGGTCTAACCACTACCACTGCCATCAATGGAACCTAGCTCAAACACTAGCCAATTTACTAGGTCCTGATACTGCACAACCCTGAACTCTGAGCTAATGAAATGATCAATGGATTTAGCCCTCTCAACAGCCATCTGGGTCAATGATCGCACACGGGCCTGCACCTCAGGGGAAGGGGCAGAAATGCCCTGCAAGGGTGCAATGGGTACCTAATCAAGCTGAGCAGCCAATCCCAGACTCTGATCTCTGATAAGGGATGTATTCACCACTCGGTTAACATGACAAGGGATCGGTGAAGAAGTACCACTAGGGGCCACAGGAGGTACTGGAGGTCTCGTCAAGGAAGAATTGGGAACACAACCGGGAGGGAAATCCCTAACGGCAGACACAGACCTACGTACCCAACGGGGATGAGTACTAGGTCCCGAGATGTCTCTCGGCACAAAGGAAGGAACTGGTGGAGGAGGCATATGGGTCTCCTCAACAACAACATCCAGGGTCCTCTCAGAATCTGAGCTATCCGGGTCAGAGGGATTCTCCCGAGATGGAGAACTCAAAATCATAATAGGCCATTATCAACATAATAAATATGCAGGGAAGACACAACCAGGTCAAGGCAATTCTATCAAAACATTTCATAGATGCCAAGGTAACGCCGTCGGAACCCTCGACTGACTCTAAAGGTTTGCTCCTCTATATGAGTTGCTGACTCACATCTAAAGACTCACTTTATCACCTATTCGACACAATCCCTAACCTGGATCAGGGACTTGAACTTGTAGCTCTGATACTAACTGTGACGGCCTCAACCCCGGGGTCAGGAGTTGACGTCACCAAACACAACTACCAAAATATAAACAACAAGACTATTATTAAAATATGCTAACTTTACCCCAAAACCAAGATCCGATCCAGGTTCAAGTATGATTCAGGTTCACATTATTATAAACCATTTATTCAACATCTAACACACTCTAACTTTATTTAGCAACTCATCAGACCTCATGGTCTGATATAAACTACCTCAGAGGAGCCGGGTCCTGAAGGGGCGGGAACACGGGTATGTCTAACAGGTCTTCTAGGCATCTGCGATATATACATAACAGATTGCAAGGGTGAGCATAATCGCTCAGCAGTACCAACATGGTCTGATACAAACTACCTCAGAGGAGCCGGGTCCTGAAGGGGCGGGAACACGGGTATGTCTAACTGGTCTTCTAGGCATCTGCGATATATACATAACAGTTTGCAAGGGTGAGCATAATCGCTCAGCAGTACCAACATATGAATAACGGAATAAAAATAGTAATGCAACAATAATAGGAACATAGCTGTAATCATGTCATCAACATTATATAATGAAAATCGGAGATAATTGGATATCATGGACTAGCATGCTTTATCAAAACAAGTATTAGTGTGCTGTGTAAGTACCAGAGTCCAATTTTAGCATGCTATTCACATTTATAAACTCATTGTATCAACTACTTATACCCTTATAAGAATCACAAATCCAAATCAGATACGTAACGGATATGTGAAGACAGTTGATCAGGCTATCAATACCAGATGGTTTAACTGCCATCCCATTTATCTGTTCCAGAACTCAGAGACTAGCCAGGTCTCTGACCTGCTGGACTAATCGGTTATATAATGCGCGCAACCGAATTAGCCTCTTACGCCACCTCAATAGGCCCACTCTGGCCCCTATGTATCCCATATCTAACCATTTTATCCAGTTTTCAAAACACTTGTACCAATCTCATTTCCAAAACCATTCATTTTACCAGCACACATATAAAATCCAGTTCGCAAATCATTTCATTCGAGATAGGTACCTTTCGAAGTTACGTTTCCCCAAAACAGGTTGAAAACAGTGATTTATAACTACAGGGGATACGTAACTTAAAACGTTTCTGTTCCATTACGAGAATAAAAAATTTAGCTTTTCATAAGTACTGAACCATAAAAGAATGGTCAGGGGTACTTGCCTTGCAACGCTTTACAAAACCCTAAGTAGCCTTCACGTTGATTTCGGTCCCGGGGAGACTCCACTGGGATCTACAAATACAGAATTCCCTAATCAGTTATACCGACATGCTTAATATCCTCAAATCCTAATAACCCAATCCGATAACCCGACTCGTATAGTCATTATACACATAATCACGTAATCACGTAATTCGAACACAAATAGGGGTAACACGTATAATATAAATACGTACGTTTACAAATACATTTTTAGAAAATTTATTTTGGCAGCAACTCCTTTGTTTATAAGCCTACCCGTCGATTATAATCGACGTCAACAATCACAACAATCCACAACATCAAGTTCACCATTCCCATATCACTTATATCACAACACAATTCGTATTTAATTATTTAATTCCGAAAATACTTTACGTAAATCATTTTATTTATTTATAAAATTTAGGACTCAGAACAATATCATCACCGTCCACCGTCCGCTTGTACCGAGTCATCGCGGTACGGTGACAAAATTCTCGGGGTACCCGATAATTTAATTACTGAAATTTTTCCCGTATAATTTCATTTTTATCACAAATATTACTCAAAATTTCCTGCAATACATAAATTACAACTAAAAATCTGCACAGTCCAGTCCATCAACACACAAGCGGCCTAAATAGGCCCAACCAAAAACAACTGCATAAACAGGCCCAACAGTGGAGGCCCAATAACAGAGCCCAACTGCAAAGCCCAGTAACCAGCCCAAACCAAACACACAGCCGCACAAATGCACAGCCACCACACGCGCCACCGCGCGCCACACACACACACACAAATATGCACACTTAAATACACAGAGCACACACATATATACAAATATATATATGTTAGATATATTTGTGATGTAATGACTAATATGATTTGTGTTTAGTTTTCAGATCTTACTTAACAGGACAAATCAGTACTTAACTGGAAATCAGTACTTATACTGAAATCAGGACTTAAGATATCAGAACTTAAGTTGTCAGAACTTAAGTTATTAGAAGATATTTATCAGGAGATAATATCAGGACTTGAGGAGACATTCAGATAAGGAAGGTGGCTGATTGAAAGGAAAGAAGATCAAGACAAACATAAGAAGAGATATGTATGGAGAAGAATTCTATGAAGAATAGAATACATGGAAGAAAAGATAACTAGTTGATATATATTAGGAAGCAAAATTATATTCGATATCAGTTAGAAGATTATCTCGTAACTGTGTAGTATATAAACACAGACATAGGGTTTACACTATATGTGTTATCTTAATCGAGATTATTATTCATTGTAACCCTAGCAGCTCTCGTGATAATTTGTTCATCACTGCGAGAGAACAGTTCTTTGTAACAGAGTTTATTGTGTTGAATAAAATATGTGTTTTGTTACTTGAGTTCTTATATTCGATTTGATTGTAGTAAACACTGTATTCAACCCCTTTCTATAGTGTGTGTGACCTAACAAGTGGTATCAGTGCAATCTGTTAACATACATACAGTAAAGATCCAAAAACAATCATGTCTGAAGAAGCACAAACTCCAACCAAGCCCACCAAAACTGAAGAAACTCCAAAGACTCAAATCCATAATCAATATGAGACTATTAGGGTTCCCATACTGAAACCTTCTGAGTATCCCATATGGAAGGTGAGGATGTCTATGTTTCTGGAAGCTACAGATCCAGAATACCTTGACAGAATTAATGAAGGACCACATAAGCCAACCAAGCTCCCTGTTATAGTTGTAGATCAGCCAGCACAGACTGTACCAAAGGAGAAAAGTGAATATACAGCTGAAGAAATCTCATCTATTGCAAAGGATGCAAAGGTAAGACATTTGCTGCACAGTGCCATTGATAATGTCATGTCAAATAGGGTAATTAAATGCAAGACTGCAAAGGAGATATGGGATGCCTTGGAGACAAGATTCCAGGGAACTGATTCAATTAAGAAGAACAGAAGGACTATACTCACTCAAGAGTATGAGCACTTTGACTCAAAACCTGATGAGTCATTAACTGGCTTATATGACAGATTTGTCAAACTCTTGAATGATCTGTCACTGGTGGATAAGGAATATGATCTTGAAGATACTAATCTTAAATTCCTTTTAGCTCTTCCTGGAAGTTGGGATTTGAATGCCACAACTATAAGAGACAACTATGCTCTTGATAAAACTACTCTTGATGAAATTTATGGTATGCTCAAGACTCAGGAACTTGAGATGGATCAAAGAAGCAAGAGGCATGGGAGAAAGTCAAGGGCAATTGCTCTTAAGGCTGAGGAGGAATCCCCTAAAGTGGCTGTCTCAAAGAAAGGCAAAGGAAAGGCTCTCATCACAAAGTCTGATACTGAGTCATCAAGTCCTGATAGTGATGAGGATTCAGAAATTGAAAGTCTATCTGAGATGGACCCTGATGAAGAGATGATGAAGCTGTGTGCTCTTATGGTGAAAGAAATCACAAAGATTGCATACAGGAAATTCAGAAAGGGAAAGAAGTTTTCCAGGAAAGGTGCAAGTTCTGATAAGAAAGGTTTCATAAAATCTGAAGGCAAAGGAGGAAAGTCTGAAAGAGGAGATTACTCAAATGTCAAATGCTACAACTGTGGTGAGAAATGCCACATATCTCCTGATTGCAAGAAAGGAAAAAGTGACAAAGGCAAGGCTCTTTTCACAAAGAAGAAAAGTTGGACAAATACTTCAGATTCTGAAAGTGAGGTGAACTATGCCTTGATGGAAAATGCTGATAGCAGTTCTGAAGCTGCTGAGTTTAAGGTACCTCAAACAACTTATGCTTTTCATACTGATGATATTACTGAGTTGAGAAGATATCTTAAAACCATGTTCATTAGTTATAGAGATCAAACTTTAATATGTGAAAGATTAACTTCTGAAAATCTTGCTTATAAAAGGAGGAATGATTATTTAGAAAAAGAGTTAGTTATGTTCCATCAAACTCAGAAAGATAGAGATAATGCTTTCTATGTTAGAGATGAAGTGCTTAAAATGAATGAATCTATAAAAAATGAGTTAGAAAAGGAAAGAGAGATTATCAGTACTTGGACTAACTCTGGCAGAACAACTCAGAATTTGTTAAGTAGTGGAAGCTGGAAAGTGGGCTTAGGTTATGGAGATGATAATAATAATAAAGGAACTATAGAAATTGAGCCTATAGTTGTTAAACAAAAGCCAAAGGTAAATCCTGTTAAGTTTGTAGCTGTAAAGTCTGATATTGATAAATCAGAAGTTAAAGAGAAATTAACTTCTGACAAACCAAAACAGGATAAGCCAACTGAAGTTAACATAGGCTTAATGACAAAGAAGCAGCTTAAGCATAAGCTGAAAGATGTTAAAAATGTAAACAAGGTAAAGCCACCTAGGAAATATAGGAATGGAAATGTAGGTGTGAATAAAAGCAATAAGCCTGTTCCTAATGCTCCTAGAAAGAAATGTTATAACTGTGGAAATTCTAACCATCTGGCTTCTTTTTGCAGGAAGAATAAGAACATAAACTCCTTACCTTCAAAATCAGGAGTTAAGAATCAGTCTGTTAGATATAGGCCACAAAATACTTGTTTTCATTGTGGTAGTTTATGGAATTCCATTTATACTTGTAAGGAATATCATAGTTTGTACTATGATTATTATCAAATAAAACCTTCTTTAAAGAAAGTTAGCATTATTCCTTCTAGTGTAAGTTTTGATGCAAAGTCTGATACTGTAAATTCTGATAAGAAGAATGTTAACATAAACTCTGATGTTAAATCCACTGCAAATGTTAACAAACATAATAAGTCCAAAGGATCCAAGCAAGTCTGGGTCCTTAAAACTAATCATTAGTGGTCTCTGTGATTGCAGGGCAACAGGAAAAACATCCTAGTTCTGGACAGTGGATGTTCAGGACATATGACTGGAAATAAAGCCCTGCTATCAAACACATATGGAGAAAGTTGGCCCAGGTGTTTCTTATGGAGATGGCAACATGGGAAAAACTCTGGGATATGGAAATATCAATCTTGGAAATGTCATCATTGAAAAAGTAGCTCTAGTCTCAGTACTTAAACACAATTTGCTGAGTGTTAGTTAAATCTGTGACAGAGTGATAGGGATAAATAAGTCCTGATTTTATAATTAATGGGCTGCTAGGCCCAATAAGAAGATGTATGATATTCAGACCAGAAAGGTTAAGCCTGATAGACCAGATCAGGCCTGGTGGAATAAAAAAGGCCCAAAAGCCCTAATTATTAATTAATTTCGTAATTAATTAATAAGGGAAAAATCAGCTATTGAGAAGAGTCCTGATAAGGATATAAATCCTTATAGATAAGCCTCAAGGGGACCTAAAAGGATAAGGAATCAGTTTCCTACTATCTAGGACTCCAAAGTCCATTCTAATTATGAGACTTACCCACCAAGTCTCCTATACCAAGTCCAATTCAAGGACTCCCAACATCTATATAAGGGGTCTCACCTCCACCAATCAGAACTACGTTTTTTGGCTTGATTCTCTAATTCACAGAGATACGTAGGCATCTCGTAAAGGCAGATTGAGCCACGAAGCATGAGAGCAGCCATTAAAGGCCTTGAGCTCTCGAATCTTAGTAGTAAATACAGCAAATAATAACCTTAGTTTTTTATCCACAACATTTGGCGTCGTCTGTGGGAATCACAACAACAACCATGGCGAGAACACGGAGAACAATTGGAGCTCTAGAGGAAGGAACACCATTAGAGACAACCCAGGTGATTTCATCAACCGTGGAGGTTCCTCCCCATTCAACTTATGCATCTACTCAGGGGGAAGCCCAGACAGGGGCAACTCATCCTCAGCCACAAAGGGACAACTCCCCCGACTATTCAAGGTACGAATCCTCAAGTTCAACAAATACATATACCTGTGAATTCTCGACCCGTCGGGTATGAATATTCAACTATTGTTACTACTAACCCCCCTTATGGGATGCCCCTTCACCCTGAGGTTGGAGGAAGCGGATATGCTGGGCGAAGCGAAGCACGAGGGCGGTCGCCCCCCTATATACGAGGTTTGGATCCTATCCCTGAGGATCGGGAATTTTCTGGTCCATACACTGAGAGAGACTCCGAATCTTCGGATGATGAAGTGGCCCCGAGAAGGAGGCGTCCTGGAAAAGAGCCAATGGCCGATGGAAGGCAACGCCCCCAAAGCACCCCAGGGGCGAATCCCCAAGAAGTGCAGGAAAAGATCAGGGCTCATGAGGCTGAAATTCAAAGGCTGAGGCGTGATTTGGAGGCTCACCAAGCCACCAGACCCCACATACCTCCTAGGGGGAGAAATCCTCCTCCTATCATAGACCTGGATGGTCTGGTAAGAAGAAGGGCTGTTGTCCCAAGAACTGATCCAAGCAATCTCCTTCCCCTTGGAGATCTTGATGATCCAACTCCACCCTTCACAGATGAGATAATGAATGCCCATATCTCAAGGAAATTCAAGATGCCCACTATCAAAGCCTATGATGGCACGGGAGACCCCGCTAATCATGTTAGGACATTCTCTAATGCACTGCTGCTGCAACCCGTGAACGATGCTATAAAATGTCGGGCCTTCCCTCAAACCCTGTCGGGTATGGCTCAAAGATGGTACAGTCGCCTACCCCCAAATTCTATTGGATCATTCAGAGAATTAAGTCAGGCTTTTATTAAGCAATTCATCAGTGGAAGAGTCCATGAGAAAAGTTCAGCATCTCTTATGAGTCTTGTGCAGGGAGCTAAGGAATCCTTAAGAGATTACCTGAATCGTTTTACAAAGGAGGCTTTAAAAGTCCCAGACCTTGATGATAAGGTAGCCATGATAGCACTGCAACAAGGAACTAGGGATGAGTTTTTCAAGATGTCTTTGGCCAAACGACCCCCTGAGAGCATGTTGCAGCTCCAAGAGAGGGCAGGGAAGTATATCAAGGTTGAAGAAAGTATGAGGAAGACCGTAGTAAGTAATGAGCCCACTGGAGGCAAGAAACGAAAAACTGATTTGGAGTATATCGCTAAGGACAAATATCCTAGAACCGAACAAAACCCTGATTCAACCCCCAAGAAGGGAGGACCTGGGCAAAAGTTCACTGAGTACGCTAAGCTGAATGCTCCCAGAAGTCAGATTTTGATGGAGATTGAGAAAGACAGAGATATTCGCTGGCCTAAGCCCTTGAAGGCTGATCCCGCCAAGCTAGATAAGGACAAGTATTGCAGGTTTCACAAAGATGTTGGCCATGACACCGATGAGTGTAGGCAATTGAAAGATGAAATTGAGTTTTTGATTCGAAAAGGAAGATTGAACAAGTATACTGGAGAAGGAGGGGACAGAAATAATAATGGAAGGAAGAACTTTGAAGATCGTAGGAGAGACCAAGACGATCAGGGGCGAAACCCCCAGCCTAGAGGACCAGTTATAAACACCATTTATGGAGGGCCGAGACCTCGAGGGCCTGTGATAAACACGATCTTTGGAGGTCCAACTGCTGCTGGATTGTCCAAAAATTCTAGAAAGGCATATACTAGAGAGGTTATGCATATTGTTGGAGAAGCCCCGAAAAGGGCCAGGACAGAAGTAACATTGGCTTTTGATGACTCCGACCTAGAGGGTGTGAAGTTTCCCCATGACGACCCGCTGGTCATAACACCAATAATAGGAAATAGCCCGGTTAAGAGGGTCCTTATGGATAATGGTGCTTCTGTGGATATCTTGCTCCACGACACCTTTCTAAGGATGGGGTATAACGACTCCCAGTTGACACCAACCGACATGCCGATATATGGATTTGCTGGAGAAGGATGATAAAGAGTATTGGGTTCTCTATTTTGATGGAGCATCAAAAACAAACTCCAGTGGAGCAGGATTGGTTTTGCAAAGCCCTGATGGGTTCTTAATTGAGTATGCTATGAAGCTAGACTTCCCAACCACAAATAATGAGGCAGAATATGAAGCCCTGATAGCTGGCCTTGGTCTAGCTGGGACACTTAGAGTCAAAAATTTAAAGGTCCGTGGAGATTCGAAGCTGATCATATCCCAGGTAAAGGGAGAATTTGAGGCAAGGGATGATACGATGGCTAAGTATGTCCGCCTAGTAAGGGCTGTGATGACCCAATTTAATGAGTGCCATGTTGAACACATTCCAAGGGAAGAAAATGTTAAGGCAGATGCGCTATCAAAGTTCGCTTCGTCTGAGATTGAAGAAAGTTCAGGAAGTGTGTACTTCCGTGTTTTGAAGACACGAAGCATAGATGTTAAGCTTGTGGCTCCCGTAGGCTTGGGGACGTCATGGATTGATCCCATCAAGGCTCACATTCAGACCGGTTGGTTGCCTAGTGATGCAGTTGAGGCACGGAAGTTAACTGTTCGAGCACTAAGGTACTCTTTGATAGATGGGATTCTATATAAAAGATCTTTCGTGGTTCCTTACTTGAGGTGTCTCAGGCCCGATGAGGCACGCTTAGCTCTTGAGGAAGTGCATGAAGGTATTTGTGGGCAACACTTGGGGGGCAGGGCCTTGGCTCATAAGATAACCCGTTTAGGCTTCTATTGGCCAGAAATGATGGTTGATGCCAAAGAATATGTAAAGAAGTGTGATCGCTGTCAGAAGCATGCACCAGTCGCCAGACAACCCCCCGAGATGCTGACCTCTATCAACTCACCTATTCCCTTTGCTATGTGGGGGATGGATATTCTAGGGCCTTTTCCTATGGCCACAGCACAAAGGAAGTTTCTGATTGTAGCCATTGATTATTTCACCAAGTGGATCGAAGCCAAACCTTTGTCCAAAATCACAACTAAGCAGGTTGCACAATTCCTGTGGGAAAACATTATGTGCCGATATGGAATTCCCCGTATCCTCGTCACTGACAATGGAACACAATTCAACAACGAGGAATTCAAGAAGTATTGCGAAGAAAATGAAATTGAGTTACGGTTCACCTCTGTGGCTCACCCGCAAGCCAATGGGCAAGCGGAGGTAGCAAATCGGATAATCCTGGATGGACTAAAGAAGAGGATCGAAAAGTCAAGAAATAATTGGGTGGATGAGATACTTTCCATATTATGGGCCTATAGAACTACCTGTAGAGTCACGACAGATGCAACTCCTTTCATGTTGGCATATGGGGCAGAAGCAGTAGTTCCCGTGGAGATATCACATTCCTCTCCAAGGATTCAGGCTTTTGATGAAAAAGAAAATGAAGAAGGGCAGAAGTTAGCCCTGGATTTAATCGATGAAGTGCGAGATAAAGCACATGCAAAGATAGTAGAATATCAGAAAAAAGCTTCATTCTACTACAACCTAAGGGTTAAAGAAAGGTTTTTTAAACAAGGCGATCTAGTCTTGAGGAAGATAGAAGCATCTGGTGTAGGACAAAAAGGGAAGCTTGCCCCAAATTGGGAAGGGCCGTACAGAGTCAAGAGTGTTCAAGGTAGAGGAACCTACAAGCTCGAGACTATGGATGGTTTTGAAGTCCCGAGGACCTGGCACGCACAAAACCTGAAGGTTTACTACGTGTAAGATAGGCGAAGTACGATTCTCACTTGTCATTGTGACAAGTAGGTTTAAAAGCACCTGGAAGCTTTGCTTGCGTAGGATTTTATATTCCAGTAGAATTTACATTGTCTAGTTATTATTGATTAGGGTCGAACCCATGCTATGTAGGGTTTTGAAAAACTAGACTTCATATTAAAGAGTTTGAAATTATTTCAATCCAAGGATGTTTAAGGCTCAAATGCATATTAAACAGAAAGTGGCAAGAAAAGCAACATATAAAATATAAGCCCCGAAGGGTAATAAGTTTTGAATACAATTAAGTCAATACAATAAAACAAGCCATGCAGGGCTGAAAAAGCTCTAAGGAGCTGAGGTGCCCTCGGCGTCCATATCATCATCCTCTCCGCTCTCGCTAGATGTCTCCGTCATCTCGGAGGAGGAGGAAGAGCTGTCGTCCTCAGCAGGTCTGGAAGAAGACTCGGGAGGAGGAAGGAGTGGATCCTGAAGAACATGATCCGAGACAACTACTCGGGTACGAAACCTCTGTAGCAAAGCCTCGTCATCAGGGCAGATATAGTCCGCCGGGTTAATGTCAGGACAAGCCTCGTTCACGGTCCCAAGGGCCGTGTCCCAACCAGTCCTAAAAAACCCGGGAAAGACTGAATCATCCCTAATCCTCATGGATTGGGCAAACTCCTCCGAGTCCAGATAGTTGTCTATAGCTTTATCCTTCTCCGCCCGAAGTACCACCAGCTCGGCGTTAGACTCTCCGAGTTCTTCCTCTTTGCGCTTGAGCTTCTTCTCCAGGGTAGCATACTTCTTCTGTTGCCTCCTGAGGGCATTATCGGCCTTATCAGAAGCCCGCTTCCACGATTCGGCTTGCCTCACAGCGCCTTGAAAGTAGGCGTTAGACTGGAACAAAGCAATTAACAAAGTATAAGGCAATAAAATGGTACAAGAATGAAAAATAAGTTCAAAAAAAGAGAAGGCATACCGAAGCCAGAGACTGAGCTCCCATGAGCTTAATCCTCTCAAGATCAGGGGTGGCCACCACATCAGTAAAATCCTTGGGAGTCACGCTATGGTAAGACCAATCCCAAGCATGTTTCGTGGAACCAACTACGGTGTCCCCTCGGCGGAATCCCCAGAGAGGCTGAAAGGAGCCTGTGGCAGCAGCAGTAGGGGCAGCAGCAGTGATAGGAGCACCATGGCCTCCAGCTCCTTCAGTTGAAGCCTCCCCTATAGGCTCTTTGTGCTTCTTCAAAAAGATAGGCTCCGTGGCCTTTCCCCGGGTATCTAGGCCTGCGAGCCGAGCTTTCTTCATCCTAGCTGTTTCCTCAACCAAAGGAACATTGTCCTCGTTAATCTCCTTAGCAGCTGAAACAAAGCAAAGGACAAAATAAGTGATGTTAATAATGCATGAAATGAAATAAAATTGAGAAGGGAAGAAAAATAACCTGTTGAGAAACAGAGGATAGTCCCACATGAATCAGGGAAAACTCCTCTAAGAGAGTCCAGCTGGTGGTGGTGCCATCATCCTGAGTAAGCCCATTATAAATAATAGTTTCTTCAGGAGTTAAGTGAATGGATTTGAGGCTACCATCACTGACCTTCCCGAAGGAAGATCGAAAAAGTGTGCCCCAGTCACCATTCTCCCAACGTAACCCAATGAAACTATTCCTCCAATTTTGATTATTATCAGGAATAGAGGCGCTGTTAAAGATATGTTTGCTTTTGGGCCTTTGCTTGACATAGACCCAGCCACAGATATTGGAAGAACTATTATAACACTGAAAGACCTTCCTAAAAACGGCTACAGAAAGAGGAAAGCCCTCCCTAAGACAACAAACCATAAAACATAGAATATTCCTCCAGGCGTTTGGAGGAAGCTGACACGGATTAATTTGTAGATCAGCCAAAAGATGAGGAATAAAGGGGTGAAAAGGAAACCTAAGCCCAGCATTAAGGGCATCTGTGTAAATGAAGAGAGTATCGGGTCTCCAGTGGCAAGTACGATCACCACCAGAGACTGGAACTAATCTAATAGGAGGAAGGACGTTATAACGAGCATTTAGTTTATTGAAATCTATGTTGTGCCAAGTATTACAATGATTAAAAGAGTCGAGATGTGCAGTGGAGGGATATTCATCCCCCCTAGTGTTAATCATATCAATTAAAGACATATATGAAGAGCGGATCTCGATATCCTTACCTCGTTTTGAAGCCGAGGCTATCTTGGCCGCCCTCTCAGAACTCTTGTCAGCCATTAGTAAAGCTGGGAAAAGCCTGAAAACTTTGAAAGGAAGGAGGCTGAAAACTAGGGGAGGAAGGTTGAGAGAGAGTAGGAAGTTGGATGAAATGTGTGAAATGAGGAGTGAAGAGTGTGAGTAGGAACACTCCCCCCACCCACCTTTATATAGCCGAAGAAGAGGTGATTTGGGCCTTAAAAAGCCCATTTGGGCCCAACAAAGAGAAGGTTCTGGAATTATCCTGGAAATTCCTGGAAAAACCAAGTGAAAAATTTTAATTTTTAAAAGATTCTGGAAGAATCCAGAAAAACCTTAGAAGAACCTGGAATTTGGGCTTAGAGATAAGGCCCAGTTTTAGAAAAATCTTGGAAAATCCAAGTATGTAGGGCTAAAAAGGCCCAGAGCTAAGGCCCAGGTATAAAAGCCATGTTTGAGGCCCAAATATCTTTTTAAGAGGGGTGAAAGAAAAGCCCAGTTAAAAACAGTGGGCCCAAAGATTAGCCCAATAAAACCAGCCCAGAAAAGGGCCCAATTAGTTGAAAGGCCCAAAAAGAAAAACCCACTAAAGGGTTGGCCCAAGAGAATCTAATCAGAAAAAGGGATGGCCCAAGATAGAGGCCCAGGAAAATTAGAAATAAAAAGTTGGTACCCTTTACCCAATTCGATCAGGACTTGCATTAAAATTCTAGTCGAATGAATTGAGGTCGAATTTCCTTCGACCAGGGCTAAAAAAGGGAGCTATTTCGGTCAAGAAAAGAATCCTGACCAAAAATTCCTGGTCGAAAAGGGAAGAAAAAAAATATTTAAATGATTGTTTCATTCGACCAGAATGCCTGAATAATTTCTGACCTTTTTTCTTGACCCTGTCGACCAGGAAGCAAGGTAAAATCCTGGTCGAATAGACCCTGCCCGAATTTTTGTCGATCTGGGCTTAAAAGAAAGGCTAAATCGGTCAAGATAATGTGTTCTGACCGAAAATCCTAGTCGAAGATTTCTGCTCAAAAAAATAAAATATATACAAAGCAAAAACCTGGTCGAAATTCGACCAGGAATTGAGGTCGAATGCATCCTCTTCGAATTTCCTTCGACCAAGGCACAACAAAGGCTAATTCGACCAGGATCCTGGTCGAATGGATTCCTGGTCGAAAATTGTATAAAAAAAAAAGAAAGAAAAAAGGAAGAAAAAGAAAAAAAAAACCCTGGAAAATTACAAGAAAATTAAGGGAAAAATCCAAAAATTAAGGGAAAATCCAGAAATTAAGGATAAATCCCAGAAATTAAGGGAAAAATCCAGAAATTAAAGGATAAATCCCAGAAAATTAAGGGAAAATCCAGAAATTAAGGATAAATCCCAGAAATTAAGGAAAAAATCCAGAAATTAAGGATAAATCCCAGAAATTAAGGGAAAAATCCAGAAATTAAGGGAAAATCCAGAAATTAAGGATAAATCCCAGAAATTAAGGGAAAAATCCAGAAATTAAGGATAAATCCCACAAAATTAAGGAAAAATTCCTGGAAATTAAGATAATTTCTGAATAAAAGGAAGATTCTTGTAAATGTGTAGGTCGCTCCACACTTTACGCAAAAACGAAACCTTGTAAGGGAACGAATAGATTTAACTTCTGCGAAACCTATTCAATGTTTCCCAAAAGTTGGGGGGCAAATGATAGGGATAAATAAGTCCTGATTTTATAATTAATGGGCTGCTAGGCCCAATAAGAAGATGTATGATATTCAGACCAGAAAGGTTAAGCCTGATAGACCAGATCAGGCCTGGTGGAATAAAAAAGACCCAAAAGCCCTAATTATTAATTAATTTCGTAATTAATTAATAAGGGAAAAATCAGCTATTGAGAAGAGTCCTGATAAGGATATAAATCCTTATAGATAAGCCTCAAGGGGACCTAAAAGGATAAGGAATCAGTTTCCTACTATCTAGGACTCCAAAGTCCATTCTAATTATGAGACTTACCCACCAAGTCTCCTATACCAAGTCCAATTCAAGGACTCCCAACATCTATATAAGGGGTCTCACCCCCACCAATCAGAACTACATTTTTTGGCTTGATTCTCTAATTCACAGAGATACGTAGGCATCTCGTAAAGGCAGATTGAGCCACGAAGCACGAGAGCAGCCATTAAAGGCCTTGAGCTCTCGAATCTTAGTAGTAAATACAGCAAATAATAACCTTAGTTTTTTATCCACAACACAGAGGTTATCATGTGAATTTCTTTGAAGAACACTGTGAAGTTGTGAGCAAATCTACATGCAAAGTTGTTCTGAAAGGATACAGGCATGGTAACATTTATGAAGCCAAGCTTTCAACAAGTTTTAATGGTTCTGCAATCTGTCTGCTAAGTAGAGCATTAATTGAAGAAAGCTGGGATTGGCACAAGAAACTCTCTCATTTAAATTTCAGCAATATAAATGAACTATTTAAGAAAGATCTTGTGAGAGGACTGCCAAAATAAGTATTTGCTCCTGATGGCCTTTGTGATTCATGTCAAAAGGCAAAACAAATAAAATCTTCATTCAAGAGCAAGACTGAATCTTCAATTCTGGAGCCTTATCACCTACTACATGTTGATCTATTTGGTCCAGTGAATGTCATGTCTATTTCAAAGAAAAAATATGCTATGGTCATAGTGGATGAGTTCACCAGATACACATGGGTGTATTTCTTGCACACAATAAGTGAAACTGCATCTATCTTGATTGATCATGTCAAACAACTGGATAAATTGGTTAAAGACTCTGTGAAAATCATAAGAAGTGATAATGGCACTGAGTTCAAGAATTTGATCATGGAAGAGTTCTGCAAAGACCAAAGAATTAAGCAGGAATTTTCTGCTCCCGGAACTCCACAGCAAAATGGAGTTGTTGAAAGAAAGAATAGAACTCTTATTGAAGCTGCACGAACTATGCTTGATGAAGCATAGTTACCAACCTACTTTTGGGCTGAAGCTGTGCAGACTACTTATTTTACTCAGAATGCAACACTTATCAACAAGCATGGAAAAACACCATATGAGATGGTGAAGAAAAAAAAAACCAAATCTGAAGTACTTTCATGTATTTGGATGCAAGTGTTTTGTTCTTAAGACTCATCCTGAACAACTATCCAAATTTGATCTAAAAGCTGATGAAGGAATTTTTGTTGGATATCCACTTTCCACAAAAGCCATCAGAGTCTACAATTTAAGAACAAGGGTTTTCATGGAATCTATAAATGTCTCTTTTGATGATAAGAAGATTACAGGACTTGAAGATTTCAATGATCATGATCAGCTGAGATTTGAGAATGAAGTTTTAAATTCTGATTCTGTAAATCCTGATAGTCTAAATCCTGACAGTCTAAATCCTGCAAACCCTGATGGGTTAAACTCTGATGTTATTGAAACTGTGGTGACTATGCCAAAGGAAAATGCACTTATGCAGGGGGGGCATATTGAAGATCCAACCACATCTCAAGAAGCATCAGAACCAAGAATAGGCTCGTCAAGTTCTGATTCATCAAGTTCTGATGGGGCAAGTTCTGATAATTCTGGAAACTCAAATTCTGATAATTCTGGAAACTCAAATTATGAAGGATCCAACTCAGAGAGCATAATTTCAGGGGGAGAATCAGAAAATATTGATGGAGACAGCATGGATCATGGGGGAGCATCCAGTTCTAGAGATAATCTTCCATCTGCAAGAAAGTGGGCTAAAACACATACACATGACTTGATTATTGGAGATCCTGAAGCAGGTATAAGAACTAGAAGACCAACATCAAATGAATGTCTCTATCACTCTTTTCTTTCTCAGACTGAACCAAAGAAAGTGGAAGAAGCTCTTCAAGATGCTGATTGGGTGCAAGCAATGCAGGAAGAGTTTAATGAATTTGAAAGAAATAAAGTCTGGACCCTAGTGCCAAGACCAAAGAACAGATCTGTTGTTGGTACAAAATGGGTGTTCAGAAACAAAACCGATAGTGATGGCATAATTACAAGGAATAAAGCAAGGCTGGTTGCAAAAGGATACTCTCAATATGAGGGAATTGATTATGATGAAATATTTTCACCAGTTGCCAGATTGGAAGCCATACAGATATTTTTGGCTTATGTTGCTCTCAAAAAGTTTACAGTCTTTCAAATGGAAGTAAAAAGTGCTTTTCTTAATGGAGAATTAGAAGAAGAAGTATAGGTTGAACAACCTCCAGGTTTTCTAGATTCAAAATTTCCTCATCATGTCTACAGACTTGATAAAGCACTTTATGGCCTTAAGCAAGCTCCAAGAGCATGGTATGAGACATTAGCTCAGTTTCTTCTGGAAAGTGGATTTAACAGAGGGACTATTGACAAAACATTGTTTTATCTCAACCATGGAAAGGACTTACTTTTGGTACAGATATATGTTGATGATATCATTTTTGGTTCTACAAATGAAAGACTTTGTAAAAGGTTTGCCAAGCTAATTCAGTCAAGATATCAAATGAGTATGATGGGAGAACTTAGCTATTTTATGGGCCTTCAACTCAAGCAGAATGAAGAAGGAACTTTTATTTGTCAATCTAAGTACACCAGAAATTTATTGAAGAAATTTGGAATGCAAGACTGTTCAAGTACATCCACTCCTATGGCCACTGCAACAAAATTGGATAAGGATACTGGTACATCAGTAGATATTACTGATTACAGAGGTATGATTGGCTCACTACTCTATCTAACTGCAACTAGACCTGATATCATGTATGCTACCTGTCTTTATGCAAGATTTCAAGCAGATCCAAGAGAACCTCACTTAACAGCTGTAAAAAGAATTTTCAAGTACCTTAAGGGTACAGATGATCTAGGATTGTGGTATCCTAGGGAATCAGACTTTAAGCTAATAGGTTACTCAGATGAAGATTTTGCAGGATGCAAAATTGACAGGAAAAGCACAAGTGGAAGCTGCCAATTTCTTGGAGGCAGATTGGATTCTTGGTTTAGCAAGAAATAGAAGTCAATTTCCACATTAACTGCAGAAGCAGAATACATTGCTGCAGGAAGCTGTTGTGCACAGATTCTTTGGATGAAGAATCAGTTACTGGATTATGGGTTAACATATTCTAAAATCCCTATTTACTGTGACAATCAAAGTGCTATTGCTATGACAGGTAATCCAGTTCAACACTCAATGACAAAGCACATCAGCATAAGGTACCACTTCATAAGGGAACATGTGGATGAAGGTACAGTGAAATTGCATTTTGTTCCAACAGATCAACAACTAGAAGATATCTTCACACAACCACTGTGTGAAGCTACTTTTACAAGATTGATAAATGAACTTGGAATGGTTTCAGGTTCTTTCTCTAAATCTGCTTAGTTATGTTCTGATACATCAGACTTTATGATCAGTATTTACAGATATTACTATCTTCGTTTATTCTGTGCTTAAATTGAAATTTTCTAAGTGCTGATTGTTATCTGATGTGAATTTCTAAACTCTGATAGTGATATGAATGTTTCTGTGACTATTCAATCCAATGAGGATAACTGTGCTAGATGCTGACCCAGTAGTCTTTAATATACTAATAATCCCATGTTTGAAGTAATTGTTTATGTTGAAATCTTTTAACACAAGCAAATGCTGATATTGAGCTTGGTTAAAGTTTACTTTGTGTATCTTATTACTAAGTCAAAAACTAGAATAGTGTTTCTTATCTGTTATGTTATGATGTTAGTAAATCTGATGGATGTACTAAGTGCTGATCAGCCTCACTTATCAAAAGAAAAAGAAAAGAAAATAAATAAATATCAGGTACTCCTTTGAGATCTAGAGAAAAATATATGTGGAAGGGAAGACCCAAGTGCATTGCTGGTATTAAGTAATATGAATTAGAAAAGCAAAATAAAATTTTCTTGGTGACTTTTCACATTCTCTGATTACTGGAGAAATACTCTGATAATAGCATAAATTCTGATAAGCAGTCGTGACTCACTTACACTGAGAAGCCACTGTAAAAAGGAATGTCAAAAGATGCATAAAATGAGCACAAAACAGTTGAGGTGGACTCATGCATGAACTCATTCTAAAGTAGGCTTCAGACTAATGACAGATTTTAAGCAAAATTCTTAGTTATGCCTTATTTCTAAGATGTACTGAAGTGAATCAGACTTTACTCTTTGTCTGATATTTATCTTATTGCACACACTTACACTCCATATGAATGATGAAAATTACTGTGGTCATAAATATTGTTTTAGATGAACAGTTTAAGTGTCAGTTGCATAAATCCTGAGGACAAGTTTTGATGGAAGTTCTGATGATTAAGTTCTGATGAAATCATATTAGTATTTGTGTGAAGAATTACAGAAATACACATTCACTTTTCGAGTTAAGGAGCCATATTCTGATGACTTGTAAATTCTGATAATAATCAAGTTCTGATGCTGATGTGGCAGTATTTATTTACTTGGTTTATTTTTGGTCATTACTTGAACGGTCATATTTTCTCAGAATATTGGTTTATGTGAGATAAAGCAGTAATAATAATTTGTTTAGTGGGAATAGTTTTTTTTTAAAACTGAACGTGCAATGTAATCATTACTTATTTACCGTGCCCATTAACTTTTGCCTTAACTGCTGCATGGCTGACATGTGTAAAGGTCTATTCCACTTCTCATTAACTGCTGTCACGTGGGGTGTCTAAGTAAAAGAGATAAAAGGTTTTCAAATCTTTTATTTTCATTTTTATTCTACTCACTCTCTTTCTTTTCTTATTCTCTCTCACATTTTATGACGGTTTTCTTTACAGACATTTTCTCAAACACCTTTCAGGAAAACAAATTTCTCACTTATTTCAGATGGTGCCCAAGGATTTAATTGTTGATGGAGCCAAGTTTGTACCAAATAACTATGCTGCACTCTTGAATAAGGCTGAAGCTCCATCAGATCTACACTTTGTGCAAGATTTATCATCCAATAGTGAGATTGGGCATGCTTTGATCCAACCCCAATCTATTTCAAGCAAACAAGTGCTGACATTTTGGCGAACTGGGCTATTTGATGATGGTGGTGCTACTGGTACTCCAAGCATTGTTTTCACATCAGGAGATGTCGAGCATGTGGTTACTCCTGGAGCAGTTCGTAAAGCTCTCCACTTACCTGAAGGTTGTACATTCTCAACAGTGGAGGATCCTGTTTTACAGCAGCTTATGGCCAGTCTGGGCTATGAGAAGAGTTTGGGAAAGATTGGTCAACTGAAAAGGTCAAATATCAAAAAGGAATGGAGCTTTTTCTTTGATTGTATCACAAAGGCATTTGCCAATAAATGCTCCAACTTTGATGCTATTCTCATCATGAGTCAGCAAATCGGGTATGCCCTTATTCATCAAACTCATTTTGATTTTGCAAGTGCTGTGCTAGGTTTCATAGGGGATAGGATGACAGAGGATAGGAATATCGAATACTTTGCTAGATTCTATCAGCTTATATATACTTTTTGTTGTGCTGATGAGACCCCACTAGCCAGTGATTTAATTCCACCCTTTAAGCTTGAAAATGGGCTTTTAATGATTTGTTAAATGCTGACAATAAGAAACCAATGCTGAGACCCTTACAGATTCCTCAGTTAGTAAAACAGATCTTGGTAAATGCTGATCCACAAACTTATACATCTATCTATCCTGATGTTCATCCCACCAACTCATCACAACTAACACAACAGCCATCAGAACATACCACAACTACACAAACACCTCAAACTTCTCAACTCTCCATCAGGATATATTACAAACCAACACAGTCATCTCAACCTCAACCTTTGGCACATCCAGTGAAGCCTTCATCTTCAAAACCCAAGAGGACTAAGATAGTACCTCAGTCTCAACAGAAGAGAAGGAGAATTGTTATGAGAGATGAGTCAGATAATGAGAAACAGGTTCCAATATCAGAACCTGTAGTTGTAGAAGCTGAGAAGATCTCTTCTCAGAAAGATACTGAAACTGGGAGTTCTAGGTCCCTCAAAAGGCTTAGAAAGCTAAATTCTGATGATGAAGCTCCCAAAGTCTCCAATTCTGCAAAGAGACTTAAAAAGCAAAGAGCCAGGAGGGCTGTAAGTGTATCATCACACTCTGAAGAAATTCTGGAAGCAGCAGCTAAGGAAGGGGGTCAGGAATCTCTGATCCCAACAGAACCTATGATCATTGAATTACTTCCCACAGCTCAATCAGACTTTACTCAAGCTCAAAAGTCTCCTATTCAAGAGCAAGAGGATATTCCAGAGTAAGTATCTACACCTCCTGTGTCTCATATCATTAATCCAGTACATGTTGAAGACCCAGGTACAAGTGCTGAAATTGATATTCATAACTTGATTGTGCCTGAGGTTCTGTACTTGGAAGCTCCACCAACTCAACTCACTCCACCAACAACACCACTTTTGGATGTTGATTTCAATGCAGATATTCCATCAACACCAGTTCTGAGTCTAGATGATGAAGATCAGATTTTGGGTGGGCATCAAAATTTGGATGTTGATCAGAACTTAGTTGCAGATCAGAATTTAGAGGATGATGTTGAAGCTTCTATAGTCTCACATACTGTTATTTTATTAGAGGATGCTGATACTGCAGGCTCTGTAAGTCCTGATGCTGCCAATTATGAATCTACTGGTGAAGCTGCTACTAATCTAGATGCTGATGCAGCTGGTCCTTCAGGACATGCACCTCAATAAACAGTTAACAAAGCTGATTTGATCAAGAAGTTTGTAGAGAGGATGCACCAGTACCTTGAAGTGAAACTCCTAGAGGAAAGGAGTGGACTAAGGAATGGAACACAATTAGTTTCGTTCCTACTGAAAAAATTCTTGCTGAGCACCTTGCCAAAGCTGATGAAATGTTGATAAATGATGATTTCAAGACACAGCTTAGAGTTACTGCATTGAGTACAAGGCACCTTCATGGTCAACACTCAATAACTCATGACAAGGTGAACAAAATTCAAGAATCTCTGATCCAGCAAGATATGAATATAAAATTGAAAAAGAACAGATTTTTCAAGCCAGCCTTTGACCGAATTGGGTATATTGAAAAGACTCAGGAGAAGCAACAAGATCAAATTTCTGAAATTCTAAAGAATCAAGCTTCTCAGCAAACACAACTCAATGAGATCCAATCCTCAGTGGAATTGCTTGTCTCTCTTCTTTTACCTGCTGATGCCAAAAAGGGGGAGAAAGTAATTAAGTCCAAATGCAAATCTAGTCAAGTACTGAAGGGTAAGGATGATGGAAATGATGACCAGGGAAACTCTGATAAGGGTAAAGGTCATGGTCAAGGTAAAGGTTCTTCATCAAGGACAACTGAAATTTCTACACAAAGAACAAGTTCTGATGTTGGGAGAAGAATAAGTTCTGATACTGGTAAAAGGATAAGTTCTACTGGACATCTGGAGCTTGATAAAGAAATTTCAAAGAGATTATTTCTCAAGGAAAATCCAGGAAGTCTAAAGGAAGAAGAAGCTAGACTTAAAGCAGAAAATGTCAACTCCAAGTCTAAAGCTTCCGTTGTTGAAAAAAACTTCCAAAACCTAAGGGTATTGTGATTAAGGAGAGGATAAATTCTGAGGCAACCAAAGCCAAATCACAAGTGGAGGTAGATCCAAGATCCATGGGCAAAGAAAAAATTGATGAACCTGTAAAGGTATATGTGCCAATCATTAATAAAGAAAAAATTGATGAAGAAGATGTTATTCTTACTCTGATGAAAAAGAAGATTTCTCAAGTTGTTTAGAGTCAAGATATAGTAAGTTCTGATATGACAGTGAAGCAAGCAACCTATAACATAGCTCAAGTTGGCTTGATATTAGAAGATAAGGAAAAAGAAACCTCTGACATTGCTCATGTTAAACCTTCAAAGATTCTACTACCAGGATTCACCAAAGCTCAACAGACTCAACCTTTGAGGACTACATCAAGTGGTTTTGAAGCAAGAGTTGTTAAAGGAAAGGAAGCAAGAGACAAATTAGGATTGGGTAGTTATAAAGAGAAGAGAATACACAACACTACCAATGATCCAACTTCCTTAAGTGAACCATGTGTAGGAGCAACTCCTGAGAGATTGAATCAGAATCTGTACAAATGGTTTACCACTATGTTTTGAAAGAAGATATCATGTTATACTTTATGACAGATGGGAGGGTATTCCAGATCAGGGAGAATGCAATTTCATTAATGTATTTTGAAGAACTGGAACATTTTTATTTCTACTTCAAGTGAAAAACAGATCAACAGATGGTGCTACAGGGTGTCTAAAATCAAATATTCAAAGACAGAAGAAACTTTACTCTGTAAAGTCTGACAGCCCATACTGTCCTAAGTACAGATCTCACAGTGGAGAAATTGTTGAAATGAAGCCTAATACTGCTAAAATCATCACTATATTTTCTGGTATTGAGGAACTTGAATTCAATCTAGAGTCTGATAAAGCCTATATTATTAGACTAGATTAGGATATAAGGAAAGCTAAAATAAATGATCTCAGTGCTGCTATCTTTCAAACTGGTGAAGATACAGTTGAATTGAAAAATGCTAAAAGGAGGATGGTCAAGGAACTTGAATATGCTGAGAGATGTCTATTAAAGAACTATCTCAGAACAACTCCTTATATCAAAGAGATCAGAAATTGAAGCCAAGTCAAAGATCTACAACTGCTTAAATTCTGAAGTGTATACAGACTGAAGTTGTTGTGCAAATGTTGTGTACTTGATGATTTCATAAACAAAACACCTAAGTAGATTTTACTTAGTGAAATTATGTAGCACTCGACGGATAAGAATTATAGTCCCGACGGATAACTCATTATAGTCCTGACGGATGATTAACTTATTATCCATCGAGTGAGTAGCTTATGTAATAATAAGTTTGTAGCACAGTTATGTATGCACGTTTGTATAGAATATGTAGTAGCGTATAAGTCATGTTGACTTTAACTAGATATGCAGAATAGGTTGATTAATTGTACATAAATGATGTCTTGTAATTCTGCATAAGTGAAATAGAGTCAAGTGCCAAAATAGATACCGACGGATGATTAACAAAGCCATCGACGGATGATCAAATGACTATCAACGGATGTTTAATATAGCAGTCGACGGATGATCAATTTAACCATCAATGGATGTTCTGAAAGTCGACGGATGATCATATGAAGAATTCAAACAACGGTTGAACAGTGAAAGCTGACACACAGCCGTCGAGATGTATACATACACACCGTGGAAGCCCATTAACTGGGTAATAGAGGACGAAAAGCAGCAAAGCTTAAGACTGATAGTTTTTATATTTGTTCAGTCTTTTTGACTTTGTAATCTTGGTATTATATAAACCAAGAGAGTAGCAAATAGAATAATAACTGAGATAGCTGAGAAACACAAAAACAGAGAAATCTTTGTAGCAGAATCATTAGCATTTCCTGTATTCTCAGTAGTTCAATTTGTAAGCAGCTGTGAGCATTCCTGCACACAGAGTCCTCTTGATATATTATATCTATCTCTGGTGGAATTGTTTAAATCCACCAGAAAGTTTTTAAAGACTCTTGTTTTTAATTACTTATGTTTTGAATCTATTAAGTTTCTATTCCGCATTGTGCTAATCAAAACATTATATCTATATTCGAGTTGAACATTTTTATTTTGAGAAAAAGGTTCAAGAATTCCATTCAACCTCCCTTCTGTAATTCTTGCTATATTGTTAAGGGACTAACAATTGGTATCAGAGCAAACTCTTAATCTACAAAGAGTTTAAAGATCAAAAGAATTCAGCAAGATGAACAAGAAAGATGTTGGAGTCAAGATTCCTTTTCTTGATAAAGATAATTACCATCATTGGAAGGTAAAGATGCATCTTCATATGCTTTCTCAAGATGAGGCCTATGTGGACTGCATAGAAAGAGGCCCTCATGTTCCAATGAGAGCTGCAACAAGAAACGAGCCATCTGTTCCAAAGCCAAGGCATGAATGGTCTGATCCTGACATTGAACAAGTCAGGAAAGATAAAAAGGCCATGAATATTCTGTTCAATGGTGTTGATGTAGACATGTTTGATAACATCATCAACTACAAAACTGCCAAGGAAGTTTGGGACACAATACAGATAATTTGTGATGGCACTGAGCAAGTTAGAGAAAATAAAATGCAGCTCCTGATTCAGCAATATGAGAATTTTCACAATGAAGAAAGTGAGTCACTCACTGACATTTTTAGTAGATTCCAAAAACTACTAAATGCTCTTAAGTTGCATGGAAGAGTCTATCAGACTAAAGACTCCAATCTGAAATTTCTCAGATCTCTTCCAAAGGAATGGAAACTAATGACAGTCTCATTGAGAAACTCACAAGATTATAAGGAGTTTACTTTGGAGAGACTGTATGGCATTCTGAAGACCTATGAGCTTGAGATAGAGCAGGATGAAAGAATGAAGAGAGGAAAGAAGAAAGGAGGATCCATTGCACTAGTTGCTGATCTGGAAAAGGAGAAGGAAGTGAAAATGGAAGCTGTAGAATCAACTTCAAAGGTCTGTGAGAATAATGGTAAGGGGCTAGCTGCAGAAAGTGAAGAATCATTGAGCCAAGATGACATGGAGGACATTAATGAGCACCTAGCATTTCTTTCAGGGAGATTTGCCAAGCTCAAGTTCAAAAAGAACTTTGGAGCAGCCAAGCCAAATAGAAACATGATGGATAAGTCAAAATTCAAATGTTTCAAATGTGGCTTGGCAGGGCATTTTGCAAATGAGTGTAGAAAGTCAGATTCCAGTAAGAAAAGGTTTGATTCTGTGGATTATAAGCAAAAATACTTTGATCTACTCAAACAAAAGGAAAGGGTTTTATTACACAAGAGAATGACTGGGCAGCAGATGGTTTGGATGACGATGAAGATGTCAGCTATGTCAATCTAGCCCTAATGGCCAAGTCTGATGAAACAGAGACAAGTTCCTCAAGCAATCAGGTAATCACTACAAACCTTGCATATTTATCTAAAGCTGAGTGTAATGATGCCATAAATGACATTTCTACAGAATTGTATCATTTGCGTGTTACACTTAAGTCTCTCACTAAAGAAAATGCTAAAATCAAAGAAAACAACTTGTTTTTAAGTGAGAGGAATAATGTGCTTGAGTCTCAGTTTGTTGAGTTTGAGAAACTAAAAATTGAGTGTAAGATTGCCAAGGAAGAATTAACCGAGTCCTTGAAAAAGGAAGAAAGTTTGAAGAAGCAGCTCGAGCGTGAACAAGAGGTGATTAAAGTATGGAAAACATCCAGGGATGTTCATGCTCAAATCACCAAAGTTCAAGGAATTGAGTCTTTTTGTGATGAAGCCTGGAAGAAGAATAAAGAGAAACTAGAACCTATTTTGGTAGATGGGTTGTTGACAGATGCAGACTCGACGGATGATGAGGACTATCCGTCGGATAACAAAAAGTGTTATCCGTCGAATGATGAAAATCCTCATCCGTCGGCTGTAAGCAAACCCATTAGCAAAGCCAAATTAATCAAGCTAAATGAAAAGTATGGATCTGTTTCCAAGAACTTTGTTTCAGGAGAGTCAAGTCAAGCTAAGAAAGGGAAAAAGGCTAATGTTGGTCACATGACTGTCAAACAGTTAAGTGACAGACTTGAAAAAATTGAGGTAAAAACAGAGACTAAAAGGAAAAACAATAGGAATGGTAAAGTAGGGACTAACAAACACAATAACTACACACTTGATAAATATGCTCCTAGAAAAATCTGTGTCAAGTGTGGTAGTGTAAATCATTTGTCTGTTAATTGCAAATATGCCATGCCTACTCCCATGTCGGTTCAGTCTCAATTTCCCAACATAAATGCCATGCCTCCCATGCCTGTTAATGCTATGCCTACACAGAGTATGAATGCACAGTTTTCTAATATGCCATTTGCACATAATCCATATTATGCTGCATACAATATGCCTCAAATGCCATTTAGCATGCCTTACTGGAATAACATGTTTGCACCAAGCATGTCATTTTCTGTTAGCCATAATATGCATGATAATTTTGTTGCATTAAATGGTTTCAAAGGCCCAACCCAAATGACTAAGGAAGAATCTGAAATTCCTAAGTCAAATGAGTTAAGACCTAAGAAACAGAAGAAGAAAGCTAACAAGGAAGGACCCAAGGAAACTTGGGTACCAAAATCAACTTGATTTGATTTTGATGTGTGCAGGGAAACAGAAGGAATCTTTGGTACTTGGATAGTGGTTGTTCAAGACACATGACTGGTGATTCTACCCTGCTCACAGAGTTTAAGGAGAGAGCTGTCCCAAGTATTACTTTTGGAGATGACAGCAAGGGTTATACTGTGGGATATGGCTTGATTTCAAAGGATAATGTCATCATTGAAGAGGTTGCCTTAGTGGATGGTCTCAAACACAATCTGTTGAGTATCATCCAGCTTTGTGTTAAAGGCAACTCAGTATCCTTCAATAAAGAAGCCTGTGTTGTGACTAATAATCAAAACAACAAAGTGGTTCTCACTGGTGTGAGAAGAGGAAATATGTACCTAGCTAACTTCAACTCAACTAAAGCAGAATCTGTAACTTGTCTTCTCAGTAAAGCAAGTCAAGATGAAAGTTGGCTATGGCACAAGAAGCTATCCCATTTAAACTTCAAGACCATGAATGAGCAGGTAAAGAAAGAACTAGTAAGAGGCATTCCTCTAGAGGAGTTTACAAAGGATGGACTTGTGATGCCTGCCAAAAAGGGAAGCAGATCAAAGCATCATTCAGGAAGAAACTTGATTCAGCAATTGAAGAGCCTCTGCAACTGCTTCACATGGATCTGTTTGGACCAGTCAATGTATTGTCAATTTCAAAGAAAAGATTTTGCCTAGTAATTGTAGATGATTTTTCAAAGTTCTCTTGGACATATTTCCTAAAGTCTAAAGATGAGGCTAGTAAAATCATCATAAATCACATAAGGCAAGTTAACAATCATCCTGATTTCAAAGTTAGAAGAATCAGGAGTGACAATGGAACTGAGTTCAAGAACTATGTCATGAGAGCATTTTGTGAGGAAAATGGAATCTTACATGAGTTCTCAACAACAAGGACTCCACAACAGAATGGAGTAGTGGAAAGGAAGAACAGATCACTTATTGAAGCTAAAAGGACAATGCTTGAAGAATCAAAATTACCAACATATTTCTGGGCTGAAGCTGTAAACACTGCATGCTACACTCAGAACATCTCTCTGATTAATCAAGCAAGATGCATGACTCCTTATCAATTGTTCAAGAACAAGAAGCCAACTCTAAACTTTCTTCATGTCTTTGGCTGTAAATGCAATATTCTGAGAAATCAAACAGATCATAATGGGAAGTTTGATGCTAAAGCAGATGAAGGAATTTTTGTTGGATATGCTGTTGGTAAAGCATATAGAGTCTACAATCTAAGAACCAACATTGTTGTGGAATCTATACATGTTGTGTTTGATGATAAAAAGATTGAAGGACTGAAAGATGGAGATTACCATGAGAGCCTCAAATTCGACAATGTTGAGATGATCAGTAATGAAAGTGATGATGAGAGTGATTAAGAAACAGTGTCTAAGGATAATGCAGACAAATCTACCACCAATGAAGCACAAAACTCAACATCCGTCGAGTTGCATAATGCTTCATCCGTCGGAAGGCAATCTGTGTTATCCGTCGGAAGACAACCTGCTTTATCCTTCGGTACTTAAAATTCACCATCCGTCGGGTTATCTAAAGGAGCAGGAAGTCAAGGTAGATCACCCATAGAAAGTACCCCTTTCTCAAATCAAAGATCCTCAAACTCAGGGGGAGTTTCTAGCAATCAAAACTCAATCACACATCAAGACAACATTGAGGTCTCTTCATCCAGAGCTAATCTACCTCAACCAAGGAAATGGACAAAAGATCACCCCTTTGAACTGATTATTGGTGATGTTTCTTCTAGAGTTCAAACCAGGAGAGTAACTCAAGAAGAATGTCTATACAGCAGCTTTCTGTCAAAGGAAGAACCAAAGAAGGTAGAAGAAGCCTTGTTAGATCCTGATTGGATTTTAGCTATGCAGGAGGAGCTAAACCAATTTGAAAGGAATAAAGTATGGAAGCTGTTACCCAAGCCTAAAGGAAAGAATCCAATAGACACCAAATGGGTATTCAGAAATAAGATGGATGAAAATGGCATAGTAGTAAGGAACAAAGTCAGATTGGTTGCTAAAGGCTATTGCCAGCAAGAAGGAATAGATTTTGATGAAACATTTGCTCCTGTTGCAAGACTTGAAGCCATCAGAATCTTCTTAGCCTATGCAGCCCATGCCAATTTCAAGGTCTATCAAATGGATGTCAAAAGTGCCTTTCTGAATGGAGATTTGGAGGAAGAAGTGTATGTTAGTCAACCTCCTGGCTTTGAAGATCCAAATTTTCCAGAGTATGTCTATTATCCACTGAAAGCACTTTATGGACTGAATCAAGCACCTAGAGCCTGGTATGACACTTTATCAAAGTTCCTTTTGGAAAATCACTTCACAAGAGGTACTATAGATAAAACTTTATTTTTCAGAAATGTCAATGGCTCTAGCATACTTGTTCAAATTTATGTAGATGATATTATTTTTGGCTCTACAGATGAGAAACTTTGTAAAAAGTTTTCCAAACTAATGCAAAGTAAGTATGAAATGAGTATGATGGGAGAACTAACTTACTTTCTTGGTTTACAAGTTAAGCAAGTTAGTGATGGAATATTCATTAGTCAAACTAAATATATTTTTGATCTTTTAAAGAAGTTTGATCTAATGGATTGTGCATCTGCAAAAACTCCCATGGCCACTGCAGCTAAGCTTGAATTAAACACTACTGAAAAGTCTGTGGATATTTCAAGCTATAGAGGCATGGTTGGCTCACTTCTGTACTTAACAGCTAGTAGGCCAGATATAATGTTTGTTACATGTTTATGTGCTAGATTTCAGGCTGATCCTAGAGAATCTCACTTGATAGCTATTAAGAGAATTTTCAGATATCTCAAGGGAACACCAAAACTTGGCATTTGGTATCCTAGAGATTCTGGTTTTGATCTAACTGGTTATTCAGATGCAGACTATACAGGTTGCAGAATTGACAGAAAGAGCACAACAGGAACTTGTCATTTGGTATCCTAGAGATTCTGAAGCTAAATATATTGCTGCTGGCAGGTGCTGTGCACGGATTTTATGGATGAAAAATCAATTTCTAGACTATGGTTTGCAAGTTGAGAGGATTCCTATTTTCTGTGATAACACAAGTGCAATTGCCATCACCGAAAATCCAGTGCAACATTCAAGGACAAAACACATAGACATCAAGTACCATTTCATAAGGGAACATGTAATGAATGGTACTGTAGAGTTACATTTTGTTCCAAGTGAGAAGCAACTTGCAGATATCTTTACCAAGCCACTGGATGAATCCACCTTTTCAAGGTTGGTAAGTGAGTTAGGTATGCTTAATTACTCTTGAATTTATCTGAGTTATTTTGCAAGTTGAAATGTAGCCAGAAATTTAACTGATTTTTAGTCATGGATGAAATTTTGGCTAAGTCAAAATTTGCATCTCGACGGATGACCATTATCCATCGAGTTAAGTCATCCGTCAATATACTATTTGCAAATGAAAATCAATTACTTTTCTGGAATCTTTTAAAACTCGACGGATAACAGTTTATCCTCATCCATCGAATTGTCTAAATCTTAACCGTTAATTCCCTGAACATTATCCATCGAGTATACTTACAGTTTGTAAGCATTACACGACGGATAATGGGTGTAATTTTTACAGTTTATTTTTAAAACGGCTATTTTAGGCAATTTCTATTGGGTAATTTACTTTTCTTTATTATTTTCATTCGTTGCTTTTGAGATAGTATAAAAGCTTATTTCATTCCAATTATTTTCTTTTATCATTCTCAAATTCAACTGCTTTTATTTCATTCTCTCTCAAGCAAATATTCTCTTTCTTTTCAAGCTTTCATTCTCTAAAAATGGCACCTGTAGTAAAGATTATGTCTCAGACTGGGTTCATTTATGAGAAGAACAACTTCACTGCTTTGGTCAATTAGGGTATTCAGCAATCAGAAGACTATCACAAGATGATGGACTTCGTGAAGAACTGTAAGTTAAGTTATGCCATGCTTGAATCACCCACAATTTTCTGTGAAGTTATTGAAGAGATGTGGACCACTGCAATTTACAACTCTACTGACAAAACCATCACTCTAACTATCAAAGGTAATGAGTTCTGTATCAATAGTGATGTGATAAAAGCATGTTTCAAAATTCCTGATAATAATGTAACTTCACCACACAATGACACTGATATTATCAATATGCTTAATTCCATGCATTATGCACTTCCTACTACTAAGCTAAGTGATATTAGAAGATTAGGTCTTAGGAAGGAATGGAGTTTCATGTGTGATGTTGTGACTAAAGTTTTCTCTGGAAAAATCAGTAATTTTGATTCTGTGAACATTTCCATGCTTAACATGCTATACAAGCTAGTTACAGATAAATTTTACAATTTCATTGACCTTGTCTTGTATGAGTTAGGTTTTAAACTAGGTGAGTTAGCCAAAAGGGGAAAGATTGTATATTATGCTAGATTTTTCATGATATTGGCTAACCATCTTTGTCAAGAGATTGTACTTGAGAACCCAAACAACAAATTAGCTTGTTGGGTTCAAGAGAGAAGAATCATTGCAGATTTGAACAGAGCCAACCATTATAGGGATGTGCCAATGTTCTACTTTCCTGTAATGCAGACACGTCAGGTAAGTGAGGTAAGTTCATCCATACCCTCAACTATTCCAATCTCCTCAATTTCTTTGAGTTCAGGAGTAGCTATGGCAACTATGACAATGACCAAACAGTTGCCTACCAAAGCTGCCAAAATAACTGTAATTTCTAAATCCAAGTCAAAGAAAACCCCCTCTAGTATCTCTCAAAAGGTACCAGTTGAAAAATCCACCAAAGCCAAAAAGGGAAGTGTGAAGGAGGGTCAGTTAGGTGAGGGAAGGGGTGAACATCAAAGAAACCCCAAGGATAAGGTTGGAGAGTTGGGTGAATCCCAGCCTAGCCACACTGCAATTTCCCAACAAACTGCAGTGCTTAAAAAGGGCAAAAGCTCACTTCTAGCTACATCCTCCCAAAAGGATGTGGCTATTGAACATAGCTCTCATCCAAGAGCACAGGCCAAAAGGGTTAGGGACACAAGCTCACCCCAAACTTACACAAGAAAGAAGAAATCCAAAACCACTAGGGATGCACAAGGCACACACACAGTGCAAACTGGTGCTAAAGACACAATCCCTGCACTTTCTAAAATTCAGTTTAATGTGGCTCCAATAAATGTGGAGTCACAGCCAAAATCTCTCATAATAGAAGCCTCTGAAACACCATACTCACAAACAAACTCTCTGAAAGTGGATATGATAAACACTTCAATTCCTGATTCCCCTTCTTTAACTCTGTTGGGGAAGCCAAAATCTAGTGCAAGTGAGCATCATCTTTTAGATGATTTGTTGGCTCACTTGCCAATTCTTTCAGATACTATTGTGACATCTGTGCCTCAAATAACTTCAATCAACACAGAGTCAACAATAGTTTCTCTTCCCACCTCATTCATTTCTACTCTCTCGATGGATATTGCTCATTCGTCGAGTAGTGATTGTATCCCGACGGATAAGCTTAACAGCAGTTATCCGTCGGATAGCTTTGCCACTCACCCGATGGATATCACTTATCCGTCGAGTGTCTCTGCACAAATTCAAACTTCAATTATTTCTAGTGCAAAAGATTTAGTGGTAATACAGTCACTCTTAGGACTGAGAGAGGAGAGTGCATTGAGTGAGAGGCTGGGTTGCTCCCAGGAAAAAGGAGAGGAAAAGAGTGAATCTCAACAATCCATTTATTCAGGATTGGCAAAAGTGAGTGGGAAGAGTCCCACCTTAGTAGGTGAAGGTGAGGGTGGGGAGCCAGGGTGAGACCCTGATGCAACAAAAGAGAGATTATGAGAGAAAGGCAGGTACAGGAGAAATATGGGTGGATCCAGCCATTGCTAGTGAGTCAATGATTATGGATAATGCTGAAAAGGAAAGACAATTTCAGCAATATTACAAAGCTGAAATTGATAATATTTCCTTGGATGCTGACACTTTTACTCATCCTGTGTCAGCCTATCAATTGTTGGCTGCTCAGGGCAATATGGAGGTATAACTGACTTTGAATTTAGTACACACCTCAGAATCTCTTCAAAGAGATAAATCTGCTGTCAATAGGATGCCTTCTGAAGCTGGTGAGCCATCTGAAGAATTTGGAGTAAATTCTAATGATGATGACTCTGTTTCTTTAGATGGAAGCATGAACTTAGGGGGAGATGAAGGCCCAAGTTCTGTTTCAAATTTACCTGGATGGGCATGGACAAAGGAATCTACACCAGGACAATTTGGTGTATCTTTGGTCAAGCAAGTGATGGCTATTTAAAAGGCCCTTCAGGAAACTTCAGATGCTGGTACCAATGACATTCTTCAAGCTCACCTAGACTCTCTACATCTCATGAAGATCCAGCACTTAAGACAGAATCTGAGTGTGGATGAACTGAAAAGAGATATAGCTGACTTGAAAACTTATAATTATGAGAAGCTGGATTCAGTAATTCCTTATGGTACCATGCAAGATCTATTACTGAGATTGAGGAGAGAATTAGATTCTAAAAAGAAGCTAGCCAAGCTGGAAGACAGAGTTCAAGTTATTGAGAATTCAGTGGCTATCCTTCTTCAAAATCAACAGACTCAGACAAATCTTCTCATTCAACTGGCTAAAGCACAAGGCCTAACTCCTCAACTTGATGATAACAAAAAGGGGGAGAGAGAATCAAGTAAGGGGGATAAAGGACCAACTGAGGGGGAGAAACTTCAAGTACAAATTAGCAAAGTAATTGTACCTTCAATTACTGTCTCCAAGCCAACAATTGCAGATGGTATAGATCTAATTAAAGCAGCAGCAGTAAATTTGAAAGTTGCTGAAAAAGGAAAGTTGAGTTTGATCAACTGGAATAAGATTGATGAGGAGATACAGAAAAAGTTTGAACTAGTCAAGGAGCCAGTTAAGTCAGCCATCCATCACTCTCATGTCAAGCCAATTAGTGTGAATGAGATGAGCATGAACTATCTGGAAAAAGGACAATCTTCCTGCATCAAGTCTCCAAAGGCTGAAATAATTCTTAAACCAAGGGAAAATTATCCAAAATCATCTTGGAAGAACCCTATGGACACTGTGTATGAGACACCCAAGCCTGATGAAAAGAAGCTTCTGTCAAGATCTATTGTCTTCTATAAAGATCCAGCTGATTCAGCTTCAAAAAGGAGAATTGCTAAGATATTCAGAAATGGAAAGGAAATTTGTGTGGTAGCTGGACATCCACAATTTGCTCAAGCAAAGAAAGAAGAAAAAGCCAGATTAAAGCAGGAAAAGAGGCAAGCTGCTCTAGATGCAAAGAAGTCTAAACAAAAGAAAGAACAAATTGCTATCTTGGCCAAGCTATAGGCTGTAAATTCTTCTCAACAAATTCCCTCTCAACCATCTGAAGCTGCTGAATCAAAGAAGAAAATTGAATAACAGAAGAAATCCCCAAGGAAGAAAGAATTGGCTAGAAGAACAAAAAGGAAACTGGATGTTGTTGACAAGGAATTGGAAGATCAATTTTCTAAGGAATCCACACCAGCTACAACTCAAGCATCAAAGCCCTCTGTGGTATTTGAAGACATAAGGGTGGTGGATCCCTACAGGAACATACATGGTGAACCTATTGTGCCAAAGGATGAGCCAATAGAGTGGGATAACATACCAATTCCTGACTTCAGCTTACCAATCCTTAGCAAGCCAAAAAGGACAAAGTCAAGGGCAGTCAAGAAAGTGAAGCTGTCACCTCTCAAATCCAAGTCAGTAGTTAAAGCTCAACCCAAGGTCAACATGGGAGACTACTTGTACTTGTGTGACATCAAAGAATTTTTAGATCTAAATCTTTATCTGGATGAACTGGATGAAGTAAGGGCAATTGATGCATACAAAAACCTACCTGAAAGGTTGGTGTTCAAGTACAAAGGAGGAAGGGAGATTCAGTGGCCACTTCACAGGATTCTTCAAGAAAGCCAAGCTGTGCTGATTAAAGTCTATTCATCCTTCAAGAAAAACTTTGGGTTCAATGTAATTGCAAGAAGACTAGTATTGAAGAAGATTGAAGAGCGGAGGAGTGTTAGAGCTAAAGATGCACTCCCAAAGACACTAATCATCCCATATACAGGGAAAATAGTGCATCTAAGGCCCTACTGGCTGATGGAATTCATGGATGACAAGGGTGTGAGAAGATTCTTCAGATTAGAAGACCAACTGAGTATCTCTAGCAATGTGACTCTCTTGGAAATGCAAGAAAAGCTAGATCTCTCAGAATCTGATGAACTGGAATTCAGCAGGCAACTCCAGAATCAAATTGAGGAAAATAACAGAAATCTTGGAAGAAGATCCAGACCTTCAAGGAACTAGAAAAATCTGCTCAGGCTAGAGGAGCATCTTGAATTGACTGTGAGCCAAACCTTGTACATTTTGTTTAATTGAAGCACTTTCAGTTTATCTACTTATCTTTAAAGATGTATGTTCAGGATGTTTTGTTATCATCAAGTATCTCTTAATTTATGGCTACAATTCCAGTAGACATAAATTGGGGGAGATTGTTGTGCATATGTTGTGTACTTGATGATTTCATAAACAAAACATCTAAGTAGATTTTACTTAGTGAAATTATGTAGCACTCGACGGATAAGAATTATAGTCCCGACGAATAAGAATTATAGTCCCGACGGATAACTCATTATAGTCCCGACGGATGATTAACTTATTATCCATTGAGTGAGTAGCTTATGTAATAATAAGTTTGTAGCACAGTTATGTATGCACCTTTGTATAGAATCTGTAGTAGCATATAAGTCATATTGACTTTAACTAGATATGTAGAATAGGTTGATTAATTGAACATAAATGATGTCTTGTAATTCTGCATAAGTGAAATAGAGTCAAGTGCCAAAATAGCTACCGACGGATGATTAACAAAGCCATCGACGGATGATCAAATGACTATCAACGGATGTTTAATATAGCAGTCGATGGATGATCAATTAAACCATCAACGGATGTTCTGAAAGTCGATGGATGATCATATGAAGAATTCAAACAGCAGTTGAACAGTGAAAGCTGACACACAGCCGTCGAGATGTATACATACACACTATGGAAGCCCATTAACTGGGTAATAGAGGACGAAAAGCAGCAAATCTTAAGACTGATAATTTTTTATATTTGTTCAGTCTTTTTGACTTTGTAATCTTGGTATTATATAAACTAAGAGAGTATCAAATAGAATAATAACTGAGATAGCTGAGAAACATAAAAACAGAGAAATCTTTATAAGCAGAATCATTAGCATTTCCTGTATTCTCAGTAGTTCAATTTGTAAGCAGCTGTGAGCATTCCTGCACACAGAGTCCTCTCGATATATTATATATATCTCTGGTGGAATTGTTTAAATCCACCAGAAAGTTTTTAAAGACTCTTGTTTTTAATTACTTATGTTTTGATTCTATTAAGTTTCTATTCCGCATTGTGCTAATCAAAACATTATATCTATATTCGAGTTGAACATTTTTATTTTGAGAAAAAGGTTCAAGAATTCCATTCAACCCCCTTTCTGTAATTCTTGCTATATTGTTAAGGGACTAACAGAAGCTGATATCAGACTTTGAGGATGGTAAATCTATAAGGACTGTAAGTTGTAGTTATCTAGTCAAATTCTCAAGCATTTGTACTTAATGTTTTTGACATCATCAAATATCTGTTAAACTTGTATATTATGCTAATTTACAAGTTGGGGGAGATTTTTAGATATATTTGTGATGTCATTACTAATATGATTTGTGTTTAGTTTTCAGATCTTACTTAACTGGACAAATCAGTACTTAACTGGAAATCAGTACTTATACTGAAGTCAGGACTTAAGATATCAGAACTTAAGTTGTCAGAACTTAAGTTATCAAAAGATATTTATCAGGAGATAATATCAAGACTTAAGGAGACGTTCAGATAAGGAAGTCGGCTGATTGAAAGGAAAGAAGATCAAGACAAACATAAGATGGGATATGCATGGTGAAGAATTCTATGAAGAATAGAATACTTGGAAGAAAAGATAACTAGTTGATATATATTAGGAAGCAAAATTATATTCGATATCAATTAGAAGATTATCTTGTAACTGTGTAGTATATAAACACAGACATAGGGTTTACACTATTTGTGTTAACTTAATCGAGATTATTATTCATTGTAACCCTAGCAGCTCTCGTGATAATTTGTTCATCACCGAGAGATAACAGTTCTTTGTAACAGAGTTTATTATGTTGATTAAAATCTGTGTTTTGTTACTTGAGTTCTTATATTCGATTTGATTGTAGTAAACACTGTATTCAACCCCCTTCTACAGTGTGTGTGACCTAACAATATACATGCATACCAAGTGAACAACACAGAACCAAACCAACCAGAAAACAGGGGCGGCTCACCGGAGAAATCGCCGGAAAAATGGAGGGAAAAGAGGAACGAAGTCAAGGGAAGCAAAATGGAAGGAAAAACATAAGAGTCGAGGAAGGAAACCGGAACAAAAACGAGAAACAAAGAGAGAACGGAGAGAGAATCGAGAGAGTTTGAGAGGCACAGCCGAGAACCAAAGGGAAATTGATGTCAAGGATATAACAGGGCAGCCACACGTGTCCTGTTAAAACAGGATACGTGTTGATTTATTATTAACTTGTACTCGTGAATTCCCGGAAACCCGATTTTTTATCCCGACATTATATTTTTAACGAACCAAGTAATATTGAAAACACATCGAAATAAATCCCAACTAATTTAAAAAGATCAGAAATATTCCGAAATAATTAAAAACATAATTTTCGGAATTTTAAAAAAAATTCTTAAGACGCGCTTTATACCCGCTTTTTAACAAATAACAAAACAACGCGCAGGTGAAGCGAATCTCGAAAATTTCCAAAATAATTTTAAAATTCTCAGAATAATACGAAATTAATAAAATATGAGTTTCATGATTTTTGAAGATTTCCATAATTAAATATGGATTTTACAAATAAACACAATCAGAAAATCATTTAAAAATAAATAATTAGTGGAATATTGATTTCTCAATTTTATAAAGTCCTAAAATTAATTATTGAAATTATAAAATTATAAAACCAATTTTAGAAACAATCCAAGTATTTATGGAATTAAAACTATAATAAAATCACTTTTACAAGCGAAATAAAATTGTATAACTCAATAATAAATCACACAATCCAATCCCACCTATCAAAAAATCATAATTAAATAAATAACAATCAATAATTGTTGTTAAAATCAATACACACATTAATTTTATTATTTAAACCTTTATTACACTTTAAAAATAAAAGAATATACACGAGTCGTTATAATTATGATAATTAAGTAATAATAATCAAGTGAAAAATATTAATAATTAAGTAAAGAAAATCAATTGAATACAGTATATACCGAACCAACAATAATTTTAATATTTCGTGTTTAATATAAGAGTAAAAATATGTCAAAATTAATTGTATCTTACAAAAAACCATTTAATATTGTAATCGCACATTAATATTTTACTAAATAAGGCATTAAAAAATAAATGTATTTTTTTTAATTTTATTCATTATAGTTTAGAACTCGTGTGATGCACGGATTATTTTTAATATTTTATAAAAAAAATAAATTTTTCTTGGATTGAAATTTTAAGATAAATTTGTTCATATCTCATTTTTTTTATTTTAGCACGAATAAAAGCATGTATTATATTATTTTATCAGGTCTAATTATTTTTTGATTTTGATTTTATTTTATCTTAAATTAATTGTATAAATCTTTTTCAGCTCTAACGAATAGTTTATATTGTTTTGTTTTAGTACGACGTTATTATACAAACTATCCAATTATTTATAGTTTAGTTTTAATAAAACAACATGGATATAAGTCTGTTATATCAACCGAATCTAAGTAATTGTATTTACTTTGTTTTTATTTATTTTTCAGCTCGGGATGAAATTTATTTTGTTTTAGCCTCTATTAATAAATATTGTTTTTTTATCCCGATGTCATTATTTCGACTGGTGAATTATCTTTCAATATTAATTTTATCTTAACCCAGTTTTGCGTCATCAATACTTATTATTTTATTTTAGCCCCATGCAGCAAATGATATAACTCTATCTAGTTTTCCTTTTTATTTTAACCCTAATTAATAGTATATTTTTTTATAGTCCGGATGTGTTAGATGTATTTGATAATGTCATGGCTAATGTGATTTATGTTTAGTTTTCAGATCTTACTTAAACAGGATAAATCAGTACTTACTGGAAGTCAGGACTTAAGGATATCAGTACTTATATTATCAGGAGATAATCATCAGAAGATGGATATCAGAACTTAAGTACTAAAGGACGTTTAGATAAGGACATCAGCTGATTAAAGGAAAGAAGATCGAGACAAACATAAGTAGAGATATGCATGAAGAAGGAATTCTATGAAGAATAGAATACTTGGAAGAAAAGATATCTGATTGATATATTTTAGGAAGCAGAATTATATTCCATATCAATTAGCGATTATCTTGTAACTGTGTAGTATATAAACACAGACATAGGGTTTACACTATAAGTGTTATTATATTCGAGAAGATTATTCATTGTAACCCTAGTAGCTCTCGTGATATTTGTTCATCACTGAGAGGTAACAGTTCCATACTGTAACAGAGTTTATTGTTTCAATAAAGTTTGTTATCTATTACTTGAGTTATTAAAGTTCGATTTGATTGTACTATACACTGTATTCACCCCCTCTACAGTGTGTGTGTGTGACCTAACAAGTAGTATCAGAGCCTATCTGTTAACGCACAAACAGTTTCAGATCCAAACACAATCATGTCTGAAACAGAAACTCCAACTAAGCCCACCAAAACTGAAGAACCTCCTAAAACACAAATTCAAAGCCGATATGAGACCATCAGAGTTCCCATATTGAGACCATCTGAATATCCCATATGGAAGGTGAGGATGACCATGTTTCTGGAAGCAACAGATCCAGAATATCTTGATAGAATCAAGGAAGGGTCTCACAAACCAACCAAGCTCGCGGTTGCAGTTGCAGGTGAAGCAGCAAAGACTGTACCAAAGGAGAAGAGTGATTACACTGCTGAAGATATCGCATCAATTGCTAAGGATGCTAAGGTACGACACTTACTGCATAGTGCCATTGATAATGTAATGTCAAACAGGGTAATAAATTGCAAGACTGCAAAGGAGATATGGGATGCCCTGGAAACAAGGTGTCAGGGAACTGATCCGATTAAGAAGAACAGGAAGACAATACTCACTCAAGAGTATGAACACTTTGACTCAAAAGCTAATGAGTCATTGACTGATTTATATGATAGATTTGTCAAACTCTTGAATGATCTGTCACTGGTTGATAAGGAGTATGATCTTGAAGATTCAAACCTTAAATTCCTGTTAGCTCTTCCTGAATGCTAGGATTTGAAGGCAACAACAATAAGAGACAACTACAATCTTGATGAAACAACTCTTGATGAAATTTATGGAATGCTCAAGACTCATGAACTTGAGATGGAACAAAGAAGCAAGAGGAAAAGTGGAAAGTGAAGGACAGTTGCTCTTAAGGCTGAAGAAGAATCCCCCAAGGCAGCTACCTCAAGGAAATATAAGGGTAAAGCTCTCTTCACAAAGTCTGATACTGAGTCATCAAGTTCTGAAAGTGATGATGACTCAGAATCTGAAAGCCTGCCTGAGACGGATGCTGATGAAGAGATGATGAAGCTGTGTGCTCCTATGGTGAAAGGGATCACAAAGATTGCATACAGGAAGTTCAGGAAGGGAAAGAAGTTTTCCAGAAAAGGCACAAGTTCTGATAAGAAGAATTTCAGAAAATCTGAGAGCAGAGGAGGAAAGTCTGACAGAGGAGATTATACAAATGTCAAATACTACAATTGTGGTGAGAAAGGCCACATATCTCCTGATTGCAAGAAAGTGAAGAGTGACAAAGGCAAGGCTCTTGTCACAAAGAAGAAAAGCTGGACAGACACCTCAGATTCTGAAAGTGAGGAGAATTATGCCTTGATGGCATATGCTGATAAGGCAAGTGCTGAAAGCAGTTCTGAAGCTGCTGAATCAAAGGTACCTCAAACTACTTATGCCTATCATACTGATGATATAAATGAGTTGAGAAGATATCTTAAAACCATGTTTGTTAGTTATAGAGATCAAACTTTAACATGTGAAAGATTAACTTCTAAAAATCTTGCTTTTAAGAAAAGAAATGATTTCTTAGAAAAGGAGTTAGTTATGTTCCATCAAACTCAGAAAGATAGAGATGATGCTTTTTATGTTAGGGATGAAGTGCTAAAAATGAATGAATCTCTAAAAACTGAGTTAGAAAAGGAAAGAGAGGTTATCAAGACTTGGACTAACTCTGGCAGAATAACTCAGAATTTGTTAAGTAGTGAAAACTGGAAAGAGGGCTTAGTTTATGGAGAGGATAAGAATGATAAAGGAACTGAATGTATTAAGCCTGTAGTTGTTAAACAAAAGCCAAAGTTAAAACCTGTTAAGTTTGTAGCTGTAAGGTCTGATAATGAGAAATCAGAAGTTAAAAAGGAATTAACTTCTGACAAACTAAAACAGGAAAAGAAAGCTAAAGTAAACATAGGCTTAATGACTAAGAAGCAGCTTAAGCATAAGCTGAAAGATGTTAAGAATGCAAACAAGGTAAAATCACCTAGGAAAAATAGGAATGGAAAGGAAGGAGTGAATAAAAACAATGATTATAAGCCTGTTCCTGAAGCTCCTAGGAAAATGTGTCATAACTGTGGAAGTTCTAACCATCTGGCTTCTTTTTGCAGGAAGAATAAGAACATAAACTCCTTACCTTCAAAGTCAGGAGTTAAGAGTCAGTATGTTAGATATAAGCCACAAAATCCTTGTTTTCATTGTGGTAGTTTATGGCATTCCATTTATACTTGTAAGGAATATCATAGTTTGTACTATGATTAATTATCAAATAAAACTTTCTTTAAAGAAAGTTTCCATTGTTTCTTCTAGTGTAAGTTCTGATTCAAAGTCTGATAGTGTAAATTCTGATAAGAAAAATGTTAACATAAACTCTGATGCTAAATCCGCTGCAAATGTTAACAAACTTAATAAGGCCAAAGGATCCAAGCAAGTTCGGGTCCTTAAAACTAATCATTAGTGGTCTTTGTGATTGCAGGGCAACAAGAAAAATATCCTAGTTCTGGACAGTGGATGTTCAGGACATATGACTGGAAATAAAACCCTGCTATCAGACTTTGTGGAGAAAGCTGTCCCAAGTGTTTCTTATGGAGATGGCAACATTGGAAAAATATTGGGATATGGCAATATCAATCTTGGGAATGTCATCATTAAAGAAGTAGCTCTGGTATCAGGACTTAAACACCATTTGCTGAGTATAAGTCAAATATGTGACAGAGGTTATCATGTTGATTTCTTTGAAGAATACTGTGAAGTTGTAAGTAAATCTAAAGGCAAAGTTGTTCTGAAATGATACAGGCGTGATAACATTTATGAAGCTAAGATTTCAACAAGTACTGATGGTTCTACAATCTGTCTGATAAGTAGAGCATCAATTGAAGAAAGCTGGAATTGGCACAAGAAACTCTCTCATTTAAATTTCAACAATATAAATGAGTTGGTCAAGAAAGATCTTGTGAGAGGACTTCCAAAGTCAGTATTTGCTCCTGATGGCCTTTGTGATTCTTGTCAGAAGGCCAAACAAAGGAAATCTTCATTCAAGAGCAAGACTGAATCATCAATTCTTGAGCCTTATCACCTACTACATGTTGATCTATTTGGTCCAGTAAATGTCATGTCTATTGCAAAGAAGAAATATGCTTTGGTCATAGTGGATGAGTTCACCAGATACACATAGGTGTATTTCTTGCACACAAAAAGTGAAACTGCATCTATCTTGATTGATCATGTCAGGCAACTGGATAAATTGGTCAAAGATTCGGTAAAGATAATAAGGAGTGATAATGGTACTGAGTTCAAGAATTTGATAATGGAAGAGTTCTGTAAAAACCATGGAATCAAGCAGGAATTTTCTGTTCCTGGAACTCCACAGCAAAATGGAGTTATTGAAAGGAAGAATAGAACTCTCATTGAAGCTGCACGTACAATGCTTGATGAAGCAAAGCTTCCAACCTATTTCTGGGCTGAAGCTGTGCAGACTGCTTGTTTTACTCAAAATGCAACACTCATTAAAAAGTAAGGAAAGACACCATATGAGATGGTGAAGAAAAAGAAGCCAAATCTAAAGTATTTTCATGTATTCGGATGCAAGTGTTTTGTTCTTAAGACTCATCCTGAACAGCTATCTAAATTTGATTTAAAAGCTGATGAAGGAATCTTTGTTGGATATCCACTTTCCACAAAAGCCTTCAGAGTCTATAACTTGAGAACAAGAGTGGTCATGGAATCTATCAATGTCTCTTTTGATGACAAGAAGATTACTGGACTTGAAGATTTTATTGATCATGATCAGCTGAGATTTGAAAATGAAGACTCAAATTCTGATACTGATAATCCTGACAATCTAAGTCCTGATACTGCAATCTCTGATGGATTAAACTCTGATGTTATTGAAATTGTGGTGACTACGCCAAAGGAAGATGCACCTATGCAGGGGGAGCATACTAAAGATCTTACCACATCTCAAGAAGCATCAAAACATACATCCGGCTCTTCAAGTTCTGATTTGTCAAGTTCTGACCAGCCAAGTTCTGATAGGTCTGAAAATCAAAATTCTGAAGAATCCAACTCAGAGAGCATAGTTTCAGGGGGAGCATCAGAAAATGAAAATAAAGATAGCATGGATCATGGGGGAGCATCCAGTTCTAGAGAAAACCTTCCATCTGCAAGGAAGTGGACTAAATCACATACACCTGATTTGATAATTGGAAATCCTGATGCAGGTGTCAGAACTAGAACATGTACTTCAAATGAATGTCTTTACAATTCTTTTATTTCTCAAACTGAGCCAAAGAAAGTGGAAGAAGCTCTTCAAGATGCCGATTGGGTGCAAGCAATGCAGGAAGAGTTAAATGAATTTGAAAGAAATAAAGTCTGGACCCTAGTACCAAGACCAAAGAACAGATCTGTTATTGGTACAAAATGGGTATTCAGAAACAAAACTGATAGTGATGGCATAATTACAAGGAATAAGGCAAGGCTAGTTGCAAAAGGATATTCTCAACAGGAGGGAATTGATTATGATGAAACATTTGCACCAGTTGCTAGATTGGAAGCCATAAGGATATTTTTGGCTTATGTTGCTCACAAAAAGTTTACTGTCTTTCAAATGGATGTGAAAAGTGCTTTTCTCAATGGAGAATTGGAGGAAGAAGTATTTGTTGAACAACCTCCAGGCTTTGTAGATTCCAAATATCCAGATTATGTCTACATGCTTGATAAAGCACTTAATGGACTTAAGCAAGCTCCAAGAGCATGGTATGAGACTTTAGCTTAGTTTCTCTTGGAAAGTGGATTTAACAGAGGAACTATAGACAAAACACTGTTCTACCTCAACCATGGAAAGGACTTACTTCTGGTCCAGATTTATGTTGATGATATCATTTTTGGTTCTACAAATGACAGACTTTGCAAGAAGTTTGCCAAACTGATGCAGTCAAGATATCAAATGAGTATAATGGGGGAACTTAGCTATTTTCTGGGCCTTCAAGTCAAGCAGAATGAAGAAGGCACTTTTATTTGTCAAACTAAGTACACCAGAAACTTGCTGAAGAAATTTGGAATGCAAGATTGTTCAAGTGCATCCACTCCCATGGCCATTGCAATAAAACTGGACAAGGATACTGGTAAATCAGTAGATATTACCGATTACATAGGTATGATTGGCTCTCTACTCTATCTAACTGCTAGTAGACCTGATATCATGTATGCTACCTGTCTTTGTGCAAGATTTCAAGCAGATCCAAAAGAACCTCACTTAACAGCTGTGAAAAGAATATTCAAGTATCTTAAAGGAACATCTGATCTGGGATTGTGGTATCCCAGAGAATCAGATTTTAAACTAATAGGTTGCTCAGACGCAGATTTTGTAGGTTGCAAAATTGACAGGAAAAGCACAAGTGGAAGCTGCCAATTTCTTGGAGGCAGATTGGTTTCTTGGTTTAGCAAGAAACAAAAGTCAATTTCCACATCAACTACAGAAACAGAGTACATTGCTGCAGGAAGCTGTTGTGCACAGATTCTTTGGATGAAGAATCAGTTACTGGATTATGGGTTAACATATTTCAAAATCCCTATTTACTGTGATAATCAAAGTGCTATTGCTATGACAGGTAATCCAGTTCAACACTCAATGACAAAGCACATTAGCATCAGGTACCACTTCATAAGGGAACATGTGGATGAAGGTATAGTGGAATTGCACTTTGTTCCAACAGATCAACAACTAGCAGATATCTTCACAAAACCACTGTGTGAAGCTACTTTTACAAGATTGGTAAATGAACTTGGAATGGTTTCAGGTTCTTTTTCTAAATCTGCTTAGTTTTGTTCTGATGTATCAGACTTTATGATCAGTATTTACAGAAATTACTCTCTTTGTGTATTATGTGCTTAATTGAAAATTGCTTAAGTACTGAATGTTGTCTGATGTGACCTTCTAAACTCTAACAGTGATATGTCTGTTTGTGTAACTATTCTATCCTATGAGGATACCTGTGCTAGATGCTGACCTAGTAATCTTCAATATACTAAAGAACCCATGTTAGAAGTAATTATTTATGTGGAAAATCTATTGACTCAAGCGAATTCTGATATTGAGCTTAGTTGAGTTTACTTAGTCTATCTTATTACTAAGTCACAAACTGGAATACTGCTTCTCATCTGTTAAGTTCTGATGCTAGTAAATATGTTGAATGTACTAAGTGCTGATAAACCTCACTTATCAAAAGGAAAAGAAAAAGAATCAAGGATTAAAATCAGGTACTCCTTTGAGATCTAGAGTAAAAATGTGGAAGGGACGACCCAAGTCCATTGCTGGTATTAAGTAAATATGCATCAGAAAAGTGAAATATTTTCTTGGTGACTTTTCACACTCTATGATTACTGGAGAAATACTCTGATAATAACATAAATTCTGATAAGCAGTCGTGACTCACTTATACTGAGAAGCCACTGTACAATGGAATTTAAAAAGATGCACAAAATTAGCACAAAACAGTTGAGGTGGACTCAAGTATGAACACATTCAATAGTAGGCTTCAGAATAATGACAGGTTTTTAGTAAAGTTTTAGTTATGCCTTATTTCTAAGACGTACTGAAGTGAATCTGTAATAACCCCAAAATTTTGAACTTTTTTTGTAACCCTTATGAATAGTGTTTTTGCTGATATTGCTGAATAAGAAAACTTTTCATGCCGCACTATGTAAGGGTTCTTTTATTGTTATTGTGAGATCATATTAGTACTCTATATGATAAATAAGTGTATGTAAAGATCGTCAGAATCCAAATTCGAACACTTTGTTTTTTCCCGGAAATCTACCAAATATTGAAAGAATTGAGTATAAGATAACAGGATAAAAAGGATTTAAATTCAAGGATTATAAGAGAGGATCATAAAAGGAATATAATGTATTGAGAAAGGTTAAGGAAACCCAAAGTAATAAGATCCCGGGTATGATCCCTCAAACGATAAACGAAAACGAAAGTTAAGCTAACCGTATAACAGATCAGCGGTCATTAGCCAAGTAATTAGAAGCTAATAAAAGAGGTTAGTGAGGATGATTTCATCAAACCAATAAGAAGAGGACAAGTGTGGGAGGATGACATAACAAGGTGACATAAGCATGACAAAAAGGAAGGGGGGTGTTGGTTGATTCTTGGCCATGCAAAAGTTACCATGGTTAAAAGGAATAAATCAAAACAAAACAACATCAACCAAGCCAAAACAATTCATTTCACCAAAACACAAAGTTGACTTCTCTTTTCTTCAAAGAAAGCTCTCGGCCTCTTTTCCATTTCAAGAAGAAAAAAACCAAAATCTAAGATCCAAGCCTTGTTAATTAGTGAGGTAATTATCTAATACTCCTTATGCATAGATATAGCTATCTTATAAGTTTGAGCTTCTAATTCATTCACAATCTCTTCCTAAAAATCATGGAAGAAGAGGGTGAATAGTGTTTTTCAAGAACTTAAATTTTTGTTCTTGAGTTTTTGTTTAGATTAAGCTTGGATATGGACTTTTAAGGGTGATTCCAAGCTAAGTACTTGATTCTCCACTCTCCGAGGAAGGTATAACCCCTCCAAACCCTAACTTTACTTTGAGTATTAGGTTTAGTTTTGTTGTTATGGTTCATGAGAAGCATGATTCTTGTAGACTTAGAGTGTGGTTGGTTTTGTAATGAGTTGGAGTTGTAATTCTTGGATTATTGATTAATGAACTTAAGTATAGTTTTAATTCATTTTTGAGAATAATATAAATTCGAGAACTTGAGTTGTTGGGGCTGTTATAGTATGGTATGGATGGATTTTGGTTGTATGAATGAATTGTGGTTGATTGGTGGTTGGTTTGGAGTAGAATAAAAATTGGTAATCGCGTAAACATAGCCGTCGTAATGTCCGATTTACTTTAGACTGTTTTTGCTCTTAACATCAGGACCCGAGAACTCCCTGCTAGATTTTGACCATTTCCATGATTAGATAGTTCATGTTACGAGCTTCGTTTTGATATGTGGTTCGTTTGAATCCGATGTATGGTTTAGGAGAAACGACCATTTTAAGTAACGGAGTTTCGCGAACGAACCATTACCTCTCGCCTTACTTTGAAACATAGGTTAAAGACCTTAAAAGACTAATTGGAGTATGAAACATTTATGTAAAGTGTATTAGAAAGTTGGTAAGGTACTCGCGAAAGAATCGCCTTAAAACCCTTAATGGTTAATTTCTTAAAAATGGTGGAGCCGAGGGTACTCGAGCGACTTAAGGGAATCGTTGAGCGCAAAGCGAGTGTTAGAGTCTATATGGTTAAAGTATAGATTCATAAGCGACTTTGGTTTAATTCCAACTTATATGTTGTTTATAGGTTACCAGACTCGTCCCAAGCCATTTGTCACCCCCAGTCGCTCAGGCAAGTTTTCTACCCGTTATACTGTTGTTGTGATGTATACATATGTATATGCATTATCTTGTGATAGATGCATGGTGGTTAATTAGAAAATCTTGCGATATATTGGAGCATGTGATATGGTATATATGCATGTCTATTTCGTAATCTTGATATATATTGTTGATTCAATTACTTATAAGTTGCATAATACATATGCTAGAGATAAGCAGTAGTTGCGTATACCCTTAGTATAGGGGACCCAAAGGTGAATATTTTCTAAAACCGGGAGTCGATGTTCCCGAGTATAATATATATATATATATTGATATAGTTTTCAAAACTATTAATCGAAGAAGGTTTATTCGATAACTTTATTTTATTTAATGAATATTATTATAAATATTTATTCGAGGACTTATGACTCCGCTTACTTTATTTAATGAATATTATTTTGAATATTCATTCGAGGACTTAAGACTCCGTTTATTTTATTTAATGAATATTATTTTTATTTAATTGAGTCGGCATAAGCGACAGGCCGGGGTACGGTCTATGAAGGTGTAAGAGGCTGGGTGACAGTCCATCCACGCGTGAGTGGCCGGGTAACGGTCTAGTGCGAGGTCCTAATGCGGCCAGGGTGATGACCGGCGAGGAATTCATCCATCTACAGTAGAAAAGGTTACTTATTGGTATCTTTGCCTGATCAGCAAGATATCGGGTTTATGCCACATTTCTTTTCCTTTCCAAAAATTCATTGGATGTTATAAACTCTGTTCATACTTTACATGACAGAGGTTTTCAGGAAATGTATAAGAGATATATATGTGGATATATATATATCGGGACTTAATGAAGTATCTCATAACTTCATTTCATTCAATAATATTTCAAAGATTTAATCTATTCAAATCTTATCTTGTAGTCTCATCTATGTGATGAACTGTCGAAAACTCATTATACTCTGAACAGTGGTAGTTCAAGTAGTTTTATAAATGATATAAGTATAGTGAAGTATTTGGTCACATCATCCCTTGTTTTTGCTTATATCCAGTAAGTAATTATCTTACACTTGATAAAGGATTTTAGTAAGTTATCCATTTAGATACTTGCATTATTGTTTACACTATATATTATCTTGCGAGCTGTAATGCTCACTCTTGCTTTATTTCCTCATCACACAACAACAGTTAGGAAAGATGGCCAGACTCAAGCAGACCCAGCGCAAGAGCGTGGGAAGTGCCCCGCGCCTTCCCGTTGAGATCATAGCTGCTATAGCTGCAGAGGTAGATCTATCTGTAGATCAGACCTTCTACTTTTGGGAATCAATTATGTATAATTATAACTTGTGGCAGATAATGGCAATTAATTGTAAACTTATCAAGTAATCATTTTGGGTTGTAATAACTTTTAAATTGTGGATTCAAGGACTTGTACTTATTTCAATTTCATCTCTGAGACTATAACGGGTTGTGGTGTTTGTTAGTGTGGGGTCACATCATGAGGTTATTTATTATTAATTAAGTTAAGTGATATTGTGGAAAAAAAGACCGTGACGACCCGGATCCCCGACCCCGGATCTGGGGGTGTTACAAAATTAGACTTTACTCTTTTTCTGATATTTAGCTTAATGCACACACTAAACACTCCATATAAATGATGAAAATTACTGTGGTGATCTATGTTATTTTAGATGAACAGTTTATGTGTCAGATTGCATAATTTCTGAGGACAAGTTCTGATTGAACGTTCTGATGATTAAGTTCTGAAGAATCTATATCAGAATTTGTGTGAGGACTTACAAAGATAGGCATTCATTTTTCGAGGTAAGAAATCATGTTCTGGTAACTGTTAAGTTCTGATATAAGTCTAAGTTCTGATATTAAACTCTGATCCTTTACTTGAGTTATTTGTGGATAAAATCTAAAAACAGTCTCATTTTAAATCAGAATATGTTTGGGTAGAATATTAACGGTCAATTTAATTAGGGTTAGTAAAACATGTACATGCACAATAATTTTTTACTTGTTACTTGTGCGCATTAAACCCTGACTTACACTTCCAATGACTGTTTTTCGTCTTCCCAGTCTAGGGAGACGAGGTAGAATTAATTCTACCTGTCAGCATTAAATTTCTTTGTGCCTGAAGTGCTTTACTTAGAAGCTCCAATAGCAACTAATCCATCAACAACATCTCTTACTGATGTTGCTCAAACTCCAGAACTATCTACTACACCTTCTCTGCATCTAGATGCTGATGATCTGAATATAGGTGAGCATCAGGATATGGCTGTTGATCAGAACTTGGAACCAGATCAGCAATTAGAGGATGATGCTGAAGCCTCAATTGCTTCTCATACTGTTGTTTTATCAGAAGATATTGATTCTGTAAGTTCTGATGCTGCAAATGCTGGAGATACTGGTGATGCTGCTCCAAGTGAAGATGCTGATGAAGCAGGTCCTTCAGGACATGCCCCTCAACAAACTGTTCTTAAATCTGAACTCGTTAAGAAGTTTGTTACAAGAGAAGCACCAGTGCCTTGGAGTGAAACTCCTGCAGGACAAGAGTGGACTAAGGAATGGAACTCAGTTACCTGTGTTCCATCTGCAAAGAATCTTGTTGAGCACTTGACTAAAGCTGATGAGATGTTAATTACTGATGATTTCAAAACACAGTTTAGAGTCACTGCATTGAGTACTAAACATCTACAAGGTCTCCATTCAACTACTCATGCAGAGTTACATAAGATTCAGGAAGAATTAATGAAGCAAGAACAAGTTCGGAAGATTGACAAGAAAAAATTCTTCCAACCTACCTTTGACAGAGTTGCTTATATTGAAAAGACTTAAGAGAAACAACAAGCTCAGATTGATGATATTCTGAAAAATCAAGCTTCTCAGCAATCTCAACTTAATGAAATCCTAGCCTCAGTGGAATTGCTTGTCTCTCTTCTCTTACTAGCTGATGCCAAAAAGGGGGAGAAAGTAATTAAGTCCGAATGCAAAACTGATAAGACACTGAAGGGGAAGGATGATGAAAAAGATGACCATGGAAACTCTGGAATGGGTAGAGGTCATAGTCAAGGTAGAGGTTTCTCATCAAGAAAAGCTGAAATCACAAGTCACAGGACAAGTTCTGATGCTGGAAAAAGAATTATTTCTGCTACTGGTAAAAGGATAAGTTCTGATGAAGTTTTAGATCTTAATGAAGAAATGTCAAGACAGTTATTTCTTCAGGAAAATCTAGGAATGGACTTGGAGAGTCTAATGGAAGAAGAAGCCAGACTTAAATCAGGAAAATTCAAATCTAAATCTGAAGCTTCTGGTAAAAAGACACTTCCAAAACTCAAAGGCATTGTGATAAAAGAAAGGACAAATCCTGAAGCAACCATGGCTAAATCACAACTGCAGATAGATCCAAGGTCCAAGGGCAAAGAAAATGTTGGTGAACCTATCAAGGTTTATGTGCCTCCTGTGAATGAAGAAATTACTGATGAAGATGATGATCTTGCTCTGACTTCAAGAAAAGTTTTTAAGACAACCTTTGACATGGCTCAAGTTGTTCAGAGTCAAGAGATAGTAAGTTCTGATATTTCAAAGAAGCAAGTAACCTCTGACATAGCTCAAGTTAACTTGTTATCAGAAGATAAATCAAAGACACTCCTACCAGGATTCACTAAAGCAAAACAGACTCAACCTTTGAAGGTTGCTGCAAGTGGTTTTGAAGCAAGAGTGGTTACTGGAAAGGAAGCAAGAGATAAAACTGGATTGGGAAGTGCTGATAAAAGAAGAATACAGAACATTACCAATAATCCAACTTCCTTAAGTGAACCAGGTATTGGAGCAACTCCTGAGAGATTGAATCAACTGGAATCTGTACAAATGGTTTACCATACCTACTTGAAAGAACACATCTTGTTGTACTTCATGACAGATGGTAGGGTTTATCATATAAGGGAAAATGCCATTCCATTGAAGTATTTTGAAGAACTGGAGCATGTATTATTCTTACTTAAAGTGAATGACAAAATAACAGAAAGTGCTGTAAACTATTTGAAGAATCAGATTCAGAGACAGAAAAGGCTTTATTCTGTTAAGTTTGACAGCACATATCTTCCAAAGTACAGAGATCACTAGGGTGATATAGTTGAAATGAAGCCCAATACTGCCAAGATTATAACTACCTTTCTGGGTTACAGGGCTTTGGAATTCAATCTTGGGTCTGATAAGGCATATTTGATCAGACTGGATCAGGATATAAGAAAAGCTAGAATTAATGATCTCAGGGCTGCAATCTTTCAAATTGGTGAAGATACTGCAGAACTTAAAGATGCTAAAAGGAGGATGATTGATGAACTCAGATATGCTGAGAGATGTTTGTTGAAGAACTATCTCAGAAAAACTCCTGACATCAGAGAGATCAGAAGATGAAACCAAGTCAAGATCTACAACTGCTTAAATTCTGATATGAATACAGACTGAAGTTGTTATCAGAAGTTAAAGACTGGTAAAGCTTTAAGGACTGTAAGTTGTAGTTATCTAGTTTAATTCTCATGCATTTGTACTTAATGTTTTTGACATCATCAAATATTTGTTAAACTTGTATATTATGTTAATTTACAAGTTGGGGGAGATTGTTAGATATATTTGATAATGTCATGGCTAATGTGATTTATGTTTAGTTTTCAGATCTTACTTAAACAGGATAAATCAGTACTTACTGGAAGTCAGGACTTAAGGATATCAGTACTTATATTATCAGGAGATAATCATCAGAAGATGGATATCAGAACTTAAGTACTGAAGGACGTTCAGATAAGGACATCAGCTGATTAAAGGAAAGAAGATCGGGACAAACATAAGTAGAGATATGCATGAAGAAGGAATTCTATGAAGAATAGAATACTTGGAAGAAAAGATATCTGATTGATATATTTTAGGAAGCAGAATTATATTCCATATCAATTAGCGATTATCTTGTAACTGTGTAGTATATAAACACAAACATAGGGTTTACACTATAAGTGTTATTATATTCGAGAAGATTATTCATTGTAACCCTAGCAGCTCTCGTGATATTTGTTCATCACTGAGAGGTAACAGTTCCATACTGTAACTGAGTTTATTGTTTCAATAAAGTTTGTTTTCTGTTACTTGAGTTATTAAAGTTCGATTTGATTGTACAATACACTGTATTCACCCCCTCTACAGTGTGTGTGTGTGACCTAACAGGATGAATAATGTATATTATTTTATTTTATTTAGGGGATTTTATAACTATGAACGGATTATTTTTTAATTTTGATTTTAATTTATTTTTAATATTTGGTTTTTGGTATTTTCTAATTTTCGGTATATAATTTAATTTTAATAAAATTAAAATATTATATTTTTGTTAAAATAAAATCATTTTTAAAATAAATAACCCCGTGTTTAAATAAGATATTAAATGTTATTTAATTAAAAGTTCAATAGAGAAAGATATATATATCTGAGCAAGTAAAAAAGTTAGATATTATGTACAAGCAATTTGGTGATTACTTTTGTTTGATGTTACATGTGCATTATTTAATCGGTAGATTATGAAAACTAATTTGATACAAATCTATACTATAACAAGCTCCCAGGTTCGAACCCAGCCAACAACAAATTTTTATATTATTATTTATACACTATTGAATCTCTCAGGTTCGAATCTTACCAATAGCTAATATTTATATTATTACACTATCCAAGATTCAGGTTCAAATCCCGCCAATAACAAATATTTATATTAGTATTTATAAATATTCTAATAAGGCAATGAACAAAAAGAAATTTATTATAAATTTAAATAATATAAAAATATTAATGAAGACCTGTGCATCGCACGGGTTGTAAAGCTTGTAATAATTAGAAGTGTGATATAATCCTAATTGTACTTGAATTTTGTGAGGATTGATATTTGAGTCTATTAATAATGGTATACACAATGTGTTGTAAATCAATTTAATTGAATATGTAAAAGTCCGATTTCAATATTAATATTATAGTATTAGTTAGTAAAGGTAATTACATCTAGGAATAGCTAAAAAACATACTTCGGAAAAGGAAAATATTAATGAAGACCTATGCATCGCACGGGCTGTAAAGCTTATAATAATTAGAAGTATGATAGAATCCAAATTGTACTTAAATTTTGTGAGGATTGATATTTGAGTCTATTAATAATGGTATACACAATGTGTTGTAAATCAATTTAATTGAATATGTAGAAGTCCGACTTCAATATTAATATTATAGTATTAGTTAGTAAAGGTAATTAAGTAATTTAAGTAAGGACTGACCGACCGGGTATCAAACTTTTAATGTATCATCCATTATAATATAGTACTAGTTTAAAACCTGTGCGATGCATGGATCGCACAAATCTTTTTTAATAATATTATTGATCAAGATTGAAGCTGTACGTATAACTCAACATAGAACAAGGACTTTGAAATAATCTATGTTCCACTAGAATCAATACAGATTGTTTATTGGGCATATACACAAAAGGTTTTGTTAGCTGAAGTGAAGAAGACGTCAACAGTGATCCGTATGAAGTTCATTAATATGTCCAACCATCGGAGGAATAAGGTTGGATTCATTCGAAGCAGTTATTAGAACAGTGTGAAGACCTCAAGGATTCCTAGTTAGGTTGATTATATTTGGTAGAAGACTTAACAGTGGATTGTACGGGTATAATACGAAGGCCTGAGAGCATAACTAGTCGTCTGTGAATCAGACTCGTGCATTAGACGTCAGTGATCCGTGAAAGAAAATGAAGTATTATTTTTTGAAATACTGTTAAATGGATTTTTTTACTCGAAAAGACTGAAAATATTTTAAGGTGCAAAATCCTGGAGATTAGAATGTTAGAAGATTCAAAGGAGTACATCTCGAGGATTTACATGATTTATTTTAAATCAATGACTGATTTTTTATTAAATGAATAAATGAAAATCAATTCATTTAATTTATTTAATTTTACATCAATAATCGATTTTAAATAAATAAATTAATATTTAATTTTAAATTAAATAAATAAATGAAATCAATAAAGTTTCAGCTTCATTTTCATCAAGGAATTTCAAGCCTGGATACTTGTCATCATCAAATGTCACATCTCTGCTTTTCAATATTTTCTTCTGCTCTAGCACATAAACTCTGTAGGCAGTCCTTTCAAAGAATATCCAAGAAAGATATCTTCAAATACTTTGGAGTCAAATTTCCTAACATACTCAGAGTTGTCTTTTAGCACAACGCACTTGCTTCCAAACATATGAAGATGCTTAACATTAGGCTTTCTTTTTGATATGATTGAGTAGGGTGACTTACCAATTTTTTTTGTTCTGTAAATATTGTTCTGTGTGTAACATGCTATGTTAACAGCTTCTTCCCAAAACCTGGTTGGCAACTTGGCATCCTGTAGCATTATCCTTGCAGCTTCAACTTGACTTCTATTTTTCCTTTCAACCACATCATTTTATTGAGGTGTCTTAACTGCAGAGAACTCTTGAATAATGCCTTTATCTTTATAGAATTCACTGAGTATTGTATTTCTGAATTAAGTACCATTGTCACTCCACAGTCTTTTGACAGAATTTTAATCTTCATCCTGCTTTATTGTTAGGAGCAATTGATGATATCAAACAGAAAATATCAGAAGCATCTACAGATGGTAATTACTGACATCGACGGATGATGGTGATAAGCATCGACAAATGATGATGACATCGACGGATGTTGATATTCGACGGATAATGATATCGACGGATGATGATGTCAACGGATGATGAAATCAGTATTTGTCACTTCAGTTGATCTTTGAAAGAGGAAAAGGAAACAGGAAACTCAAGTCGGTGGAAGAATTTATCTCAGAAGCAATAGTATAGGTTCCTTGTTGTTAATAGAATATGATTCCTTATACATTGGTAGTTGTGCTCTATATAAAGCACAGATTAAGTTCATGCTATAAGCATTGCGACATTGTTACATCTTTCACATAACCTAGTTCATCCTTTCGAGAGAGTATTTATGTAATAAGTTTTTATAAGATTGATATAAAAACTGTTGATTCTATTGAAGCTTTGTCGAGTTGATTATATTAACTGTATTCACCCCCTCTATAGTTGATTAAGGGCCTAACAATTGGTATCAGAGCTTGCTATTAACGTAAAAACAATTTAAGATCTAAAGATTAATCAACCATGTCAGACAAAGGAGAAGAAGAAACACAAAATCTGGATCCGAAACCACAACCCCCAGCCACATCACAGATAAGCAACAACATGAGTAAGTATGAAGCAATCAAGGTGCCCATCCTGAAAGTGCATAAATATCCAATCTAGAAAGTCAGGATGGCCATGTATTTGGAAGCCACGGATCCTGAATATCTGAACAGGATTTATGATAGTCCTCATAAACCAATGAAGGTAGCTGTTTCGCTTACAAGAGAACCATAGAAGATGATAGACAAAGACGGGAAAGACTATACTCCTGAAGATATCTCTTCTATCATGAAGGATGCTAAGGTTAGACATTACCTGCACAACAGTCTGATAGTGTTATGTCCAATACAGTCATTGGATGTAAAACAACAAAAGAAATATAGAATGCTTTAGAAGTAAAGTGTCAAGGTACAACTGCTATCAAGAAGAACACGAGGACAATACTTACTCAAGAATATGAGCACTTTGACTCAAGGGACAATTAATCCCTAACTGAGATCTATGACAGATTTTAGAAGTTGCTGAATGACTTATCCCTTGTCAACAAAGAATGTGATTTGGAAGACTCAAACTTGAAGTTCCTACTTTCTTTTCCTGAAAAGTGGGACTTTAAAGTCACATCAATCAGGGATAACTATCAACTTGACATCACACCTCTAGATGAGATCTATGGTGTTCTGAAAACTCATGAAGTAGAGATGGAGCAAAGGATCAAGAGGAAATGATCAAAAGCTAGACCATTTGCATTCAAAGTTGAAGAGAAGCCAAAGGAGAAAGCCAAGAGGAAAAGCTACTCCAAAAGGAAAGCCATGATTGCTAAGTCAGATATTGAATCATCAAATTCTGATGATGATTCAAATCCTGATACTAAATTAGATACTGATAGTGATTATAACAACAATGAAGATATGGATCAAATGGTTGCCCTACTGGTTAAAAGCTTCAAGAAGATGGTCTACAGAAACTTCAAGAAAGGGAGAAGATTTTCCAGAAAAGGTTCCAGTTCCTCAAACTCTAATAAGAGGAACGACAGAAGAGATACTGATTGGAAAGAAACTAGATCTGGAAAACTTGACAAGTCAAAAGAGAGATGTTACAACTGTGATGGAATTGGACACTTTGCAACTGACTGTAGAAAATCCAGAGCTGAGAAGAAACAAGCTTTGATCTCAAAGAAGAGAAACTGGGATGATTCATCAGACTCAGATGATGTGATCAATTATGCTCTCATGGCAAATGCTGATGCTGAGACCAACACTGCTGAATTAAAGGTACCCCAGTCTACTCTTGTATAAGATATTGTATTTGATACTGATGATATCTATGAATTAAGATTATTTCTTAAGAATCTGCATGTTAGTTATAAGGATCAAACCTTAGAAAAACAATAGAATCAAGAGTGAAAACTCTGTTCTTAAGAAAAGGAATGATTACCTAGAAACTGAGTTGCTTTCCATGCTAGAAATTCAAAAAGAAAAAGATAATATTGTTTATGTTAAAGAAAAATTATTAGAAAAACATGCTTATCTAGAAAAGGAGCTAGCTAAAGAGAGAGAAATCATTAAACTTTGGACTAATTCAGGAAAAGCAACCCAAGAAATCTTAGAGAATGGTTGTTAGGGATCAGGATTAGGATATTCAGCTAGATCTAATTCTGATAAGAAAAGTGGAGAAGAAACTGAGAAAATAGAACCAATAAAAACTGATAGTCAGGTCAAATCGAACAAGGTTCAAATAAAGACCATTAAGTTTAATCCAAGTTCTAATAATGTTAAATCAATCCATGAGAAAGGTACTACCTCAACACCTAGATCAAAATTAATTACTGAAAAGAGTGAACAAGTTCACAAAAACTCATTAAACATTGGTTCAATGACTCAGAAACAGCTTAAGCTAAAGTTAAAGGATTTACACATGAAAGAAAAGAAGAAAAGGTCTAGGAAAAATAGGAATGGCAAGGTAGATGTTAACAAGAATGAAAATTCTGTAACCCCACCTAATGCACCTAGAAAGACCTGTTCAAACTGTGGTAGCAATAATCATCTTGCTAATTCTTGCAGGAATAATAAAGAGATAAAATTGTTCCTTCTAAATTAGAGTTTAAGAATAGGGCAGTTAGATATAAACCACATAACCCTTGTTTTCATTATTGCAGTGTTTGACACTCTATTTATACATGTAAAGAGTATCACAGTTTGTATTATGATTTTTATAAACCGAAACCCTCTTTAGTTAAAGCAAAATCTATTTCTGCATGTATAAATACTGATAGTACGAATATTAACATAAACTCTGATATGAAGTCTTCAACTGCATATGTTAACAAACTTAAAAAGACCAAAGGATCCAAGCAAGTCTGGGTCCTTAAAAACACTAAATGATTCAAATTTTTGATTGCAGGGTGACAGGAGGAATGCTCTAGTCTTGGACAGTGGATGATCAGGATATATGACTGGTTATAAATCCCTGCTATCAGAATTTGAGGAGAAGGCTAGTCCAGTCATTTTTTATGAAGATGGAAACTTAGGAAAAATCTTGGGATATGGCAAAATCAAAGTTGGAAATGTCATCATTGAAAATGTAGTTCTAGTTGCAGGTTTCAAGCATAATCTGATTAGTGTGAGTCAAATCTTTGACAGAGGTTACCATGTCAACTTATACAAGGAACATTGTGAAATTGTCAGTAAGTCTGATGGCAAAATCACATTGACTGGTGTGAGACATGGTAGTTTGTATGAAGCCAGGGTCTCCACAAATTTTGATAATTCAAAAGTTTGTCTGCTGAGTAGAGCATCTGTGGAAGACAGCTGAAACTGGCATAAAAGACTTTCTCACCTCAACTTCAACAATATCAATGAACTTGTGAGAAAAGATCTTGTAAGAGGATTGCCCAATGCAGTGTTTACTACTGATGGCTTATGTGACTCATGCCAAAAAACCAAACAGAGGAAGACATCTTTCAAGAGTAAAACTGAATCCTTAATTCTTGAACCATATCATCTACTTCATGTTGATCTCTTTGGCTCAGTGAATGTTATGTCTATTTCCAAGAAGAGGCATGCACTTGTGATTGTTGATGAATTTACAAGATACACATGGGTATATTTTCTGCACACCAAGGATGAATCTCCATCCATTCTTCTTGAACATGTGATGGAGCTGGAGGAAGGATGAACATATAAAGTGAAGATAATTAGAAGTGATAATGGAACTGAATTCAAGAATACATTTATAGAAGCGTTTTACAAACACAAGGGGATAAAACAAGAGTTTTATGCTCCCGAAATTCCATAAAAAATGAAGTTGTTGAAAGAAAGAATAGAACTCTGATAGAAGCTGCAAGAACCATGCTAGAAGAAGCAAGATGCCCACCTACTTTTGGGCTGAGGCTGTGCAAACTGCTTGCTTTACACAAAATGCAACATTGATAAACAAGCATGGGAAGACACCATTTGAGATGGTGAAAGGAAAGAAGCCAAATTTGAAATTTTTTCATATATTTGGATGTAAGTGTTTTGTTCTCAAAACTCATCCGGAGCAGCTGACCAAGTTTGATCTGAAAGTTGATGAAGGAATATTTATAGGTTATCCGTTGACTACAAAAACCTTCAGAGTTTATAATCTGAGAACAAGAACAATTATGGAGTCTATACATGTATCTTTTGATGACAAAATGATATCAGGTCTAGAAGATGCAGATGACCATGACAAGTTGAGATTTGAAAATGAAGTACCTTACGCTGAACTTTTCAATCCTGACTCTGATACAGTAAGTCCTGATATTACTCAAAGCTCTGAGATTCCACAGAATAGTGGAAATACTTCTGACACTGAAGCATATGTTGAGGGGGAGCAACATGATTCAAATCCAGAGACTATTTTAAGTGATTTAACTCAAGAAATATCAGTAGAAAGATCATCAGACTCATCTTCCTACTCTGATGAGTCAAATACGGATATATATGGGAACACTGATTCAGGGGGAGCATCAGGAAACAACAGTGGTACTACTCAAAGAAATAATAGAGAATTCATGGATCAAAGGGGAGGTTCTTCTTCTAGGAGTCAACTTCCATCAACACGAAAATGGTCTAAGTCACACACACCTAACCTAATCATTGGAAACCCTGGCAGTGGTGTAAGAAAAAAAAAGCCACTCAGAATGAATGTCTCTACCATTCTTTTCTATCTCAAACTGAACCTAAGAAGGTTGAAGAATCTCTACAAGATGCAGATCGGGTCACAACAATGCAAGAAGAGCTCAATGATTTGAAAGGAACAAAGTCGGGACTCTTATGCCAAGACCAAAGAACAGATCTGTAGTTGGTACAAAATGGGTGTTAAGAAACAAAACTGACAGTGAGGGCATTGTTACAAGGAACAAAGCAAGACTAGTTACAAAAGGTTACTCACAACAAGAAGGCATTGATTATGATGAGACGTTTGCTCCAGTTAAAAGGTTAGAGGAAATAAGGATCTTTCTTGCCTATGCTGCTTATAAGAAGTTTAAGGTGTTCAAAATGGATGTGAAGAGTGCATTCTTAAATGGAGAACTCGAAGAGAAAGTTTATATTAAACAGCCTCCAGGATTCATTGATCCAAAGTATCCAGATCATGTCTACTTACTGGATAAAGCACTCTATGAATTGAAGCAAGCTCCAAGGGCCTGGTACGAAACACTTGCTCTATTTCTGCTAGAGAGTGGTTTCACATTAGGTACAATTGATAAAACTCTCTTTATAAATACCATGGCAATGACTTGTTAGTACATATATATGTTGATGATATCATTTTTGGATCTACTAATGATAAACTCTGTGAGAGATTTGCAAAGCTAATGCAGTCCAGGTATCAAATGAGTATGATGGGAGAATTGAGTTACTTTCCGGGGTTACAAGTCAAACAAACTAATGAAGGAATCTTCATACATCAATCCAAATACACCAGGAACTTACTCAAAAGATTTGGAATGCAGGACTGCTCAACTACATCAACTCCTATGGCCACTGTAACCAAGTTAGATTTAAATACTGGTTCTTCAGTAGATATAACTAACTACATAAGTATGATTGGCTCACTCTTATATCTGACTGCTAGTAGACCTTATATCATGTATGCTACCTGTCTCTATGCAAGGTTCCAAGCTAACCCTAGAAAACCTCATCTATTAGATTTGAAGAGATTCTTCAAGTATCTCAAAGCACCATGAATCTGGGATTATGGTATCCTAGAGATTTAGATTTTAAGATAATTGAATATTCAGATGCTGATTTTGCAGGATGCAAAATAGACAGGGAAAGTACTTCTGGAAGCTGCCAATTTCATGGAGGCAGATTGGTTTCTTGATACAGCAAGAAATAAAAGTCAATTTCCACTCCAATTGCAGAAGAAGAATACATTGTTGCAGGAAGCTATTGTGATCAAATTCTATGGATGGAGAATCAGCTGCTGGATTATGGGTTAGACTATTCTTCTATTCCTGTATATTGTGATAATCAAAGTGCTATTGCAATGACAGGAAATCCAGTACAGCATTCAATGACTAAGCACATCAGTATCATATATCATTTCATAAGGGAACACGTAATAACTGGTATAGTGGAATTGGTCTTTGTTCCAACAGATCAGCAAGTAGCAGATATATTCACCAAGCCTCTCTGTGAAGCTACATTCACAAGATTGGTGAATGAATTTGGAATAATTTCAGGGCAGTTCTCAAACTCTGATAATTAAGTCTGCCGATATTTTTGAAGCAAGGTATCTTATTATTTGGCAGTACTTGTTAGATACTGATTCTTATGCTAAATGCTTGATGCCATGATGACATGCAAACTGTGCTAAATGATCTTATATGATAATTGCATGTTAAACTACTGATTATGCTTATAAACTCTGTTATTAGTTAAACTTGTTTTGACTAATAGTTTATGTCAGTAGTTGATAAATCCTGTTAATTGTGATTACCTGCTGTTAATGGTCAAACTTTGATTGACTATTTTTGATGAAAATAATGTTTAAATTAACATTGTTATTACAAGGTTGAAGGTAGCCTCATATGGGATATTTTTCATGGTTACAGGTGTTTACTGTTGAGAAAGTTTTGGAACATGTTCGTTTAATTATTAAACCTTATTCTTGGGGACTGTGCATACAGTACCACACGTTTACATAATTACTTTTTAAGTCAATCGTATGTTGCCACGTGTCCTATTAAACTGGACGTGACTAGATTAGTGGAGAAAAGTATTGTATAAAATCAATTTTTGATTCTAGATGATACTTTGCTTATATGTGTTGTTATCTCTCCACTACTTTACCCTTCTCAAAATCGTAAACTCTGAAACCCTAACTACTGTTCGTAAATTCTTCTTGAAAAATTAACCATGACTTCACCTGTTATTTCTACACCATTTGATTATGGTGGTTCCAAGTTTGTGACTAACAATTATTCAGCTATCTTGTCTAACAACAGCGTGAAAGTTGATTTCCACATCTTTCAGGACTTTCTTAGATCCAGTGAAATTCGGTTTGTTCTCACAGCTCCACCCACAATCTCTGGTGACTAGCTGCTTGCTATCTGGAGAACTGGCGTATTTGATAAATGAGGAGCTAATGGATCTCCGATCCTTGTTTTTGAATTTGACAATACAACAAGGATAGTAATTCCTCAAACTGTACGTGATGCATTGCAGTTGCCTACTCATACCTCCTACTCAAGTCTGGTTGGAGATACTGAGAAGAGGAGATTCTTTACTGAGATTGGTTATGACAAGAATTTGAAGAACCTTGGTCAGTTAAAAAGGAATGGGCTAAGGAAGGAATGGAATTTCTTCTTTGATTGCATCACAAAAGCGTTCAACAAAAAATCTTCAAATTTTGATGCCTTGCCCTTTATGACACAATAGATAGGTTACTCTCTAATTTATGGTGCACATTTTGATTATGGTAGAGTAGTTCTGTCTTTTATTGGTGATATGATAAATGCTGATAGAAATATAGTATACTATGCTAGATTCTGTCAGTTGATTTTTAATGCTTGTTTTCCTACTACCCCTATCCCCTCTAATCAAATAGTGTATGTGTTTAAGTTGACAAAAAGGGCTTTTTCTAACTTAATTTCACAAGATGAAAAGCGGTTGCATTTAGCTCCCTTGAGGTTACCTTTAGTTGCAAGAAACTTGCTTTTAGCAAGATTTCCTGAGACTTATGGTTTGCTTAACAGTCAAAGTGCTAAGCTACATGAGATAATCATTGGAAACCCCCCTGTAGCTCACCTCAGCCCAACAACTCAAACATTAAAACCATCTCAAATAGAAGCCACCTCAAGTGTCTTTCAAAAGACACTTATTGTAAAAAGACAGAAAAATGTGGTACAAAAAGCTACAAATCCTGATGTAGTTAAGTCAAAATTAGAAGCATCTCAAGTTCCTCATTCTTCAAAACCTTCAGAAATTGTAAAAAGGAAACTTGTACTTGCTGGATTAGAATCAGATTCAGATGAGGACAATGCTACCTTATCTTCCAGATTTCCAAACCTTTCGTCTGATTCTTCTCCAAAACTAGTTGTTCCATCAACTGGAAAAGACACAGCTGCTGATTTTCATACAATGTCCAGACCAAAGAGAAGAAGATTGGTCAAAGCTTATTACAATCAGCACTTGCTCAAGCTTAAATAGGAAATTACTTAGAAAACACAAAATGTATTAAATCTAAATTCTGATATCCAGTCTACTGATGAGGCGCTTGTAGAACTGTCTGCAACTCCAGTCATGCAATATCACAAGAGAACAAGGGAAGTCTCTCATGAGTAAGTAGAAGCTAGTGTCGAGAGGTTGCAAGGGAAATGACTTTTCCCTGGATCAAGCACACAAGAACCTGTATCTCAAAGGGGTATTACAACTACATCTTTTGATCCAATCACACACGAACCTGCACCTCAAAGTGGTGTAGCAGATATTGAAGCACAAGAGCCTCTGATTGAAACTACACAAGATTTTATTAATGTAATTGTGGAGAAGAGTACACAAGAACCTAGTTGTCAAATTCATCCAACAACTCCTAATTCTCCAGCTACACAAGAACCATTGCATCAAAGTTATAATACAAGCCTTACTCCTGCTGTAGTGACTCTTATTATTGATGCTGAAGACAGAGTTCATCTGTCTTAAATGTCTACTGATATTTTATCAGTACCACAACAGAATGTTCGCACGAAATCTGCATCTTCAGAGTCACAAGGTATAAATACTGGTATTACTTTATCAGCATTTATTTTAAATACTGATTTAGTTCTTTCAACATTTATAGTATGCTTTTTATAATATAAATCATGTTAACATGATTACATCTAGACCTTACTTAAGGACTACCTCTAGTTGTATGATCACATATCACCCTTCTTTAGCCACCTCTTATTTCTGTAGGAAAATCTTTTTGAGCCTTTTTCTGTGAGATGTATGAAAAAATTAAGAGAAAAACAGAATTTAAGAGAGGTAGGATCCTTCCTGGAAAAAGGAGAGGTAGATGAGAGATAAGATTTAGTAATCCTTGTGAGGAAGCTCTGAGTATTAAAAGTCATGAGATGTGTGATGTGAGGAGTAGTGAGACTACTTTAAAAGAATAGAGAGATTAAGTTTTAATTTGCTATATGTTTGCAGATGCTCAGAGTACTCAAGGAACATATGCTGGACAGAAGTCTGTTGAATCTCAGAACAACTCTGATGTATCAAAGGCTATTAATCTCCCTGCAAATCTAAGTAATGGTACTTTCTTGCAGTCCATACATTCTACTGTTCCACCACATGAGATTATCCCTGTTTTTGTTAAAAAAAACAATTCATTTATTCTTCTATTCCATTACTTGAAGTAATCCCTATTGTTGTTGAAGATGTAGTAGCACATCAGTCCAGTCATAAAGATTCATCCATTTCAGAATCACCACAATATAATACATGAACTGCACTCCTAGAAGTTAATTTTGAAGCTCCAATTCATTTATCTACAATACTTGAAGATGTGGAGAAGACTGTTGAAGCTTCTGAAGCCACTGGATCAATTTCACATTCTATTCTGCATACTGAAGCTGATGAAAAAGTCCAGAAGTTAGTGCAAGATCCAGTTGTTATTGAAGACTCTAATGATGGTAAAGAAACTCGTGTATCTAATGTTATGTTAGATCTTGAGAATGATCTTTTCTTTCCAGAAGATATGCCTATGCATGGGAGACAATAGAAAATGAAAGAGTTAGATGCTAAGAAGAAGTAGGATTATTCTGATTATCTCTATAATGCTTATTGGAAAAACAATACATATCCTATTTCCAGCACATGTAACATCAGGGAAATATCGTGTAATAGTTTTTATCACTAAATAATTATTATGTGAATATTATGTAAATTTTGGTGAATTATTTGATAATTGATATTAATATTTGGGTGTTTATGTCTGATAAAATTGGGATATTTTAATTTTTAATTATCCAGAATTAAATATAGATACTTTTGGTATTTTCTGGAAATTTTTAGATTATCATATGATTTTATAAGGATTTGTAGAATTAATAATGGTTATTTTTAAGCAATTATTAAAATTACTTTTTTTAAAAAAAATTAAAACCGTCCCACTTTAACCCTTTTTGCATTTTTACAACCCAAAACTCTTCGGAAAACTCCTTTATAACCTAATCGGATGATTATGAACACTTTTCGTGTTTTGACTTTTTCGTTTCGGGGTACAGTTTGACATGTACGAGTCCCGACATAAAATTTTTGATACGCTAATCATTTTATAGATCGATAAAACCTGTATTCTCGTAAGGTGAGATATTATTACCCTATTTTTGTATAAAGTGTTTTATAAGAAGCTCTGTTTTGATAATCATCCAAATATTGTAGCGGCTAAGTAAAGTATTTTCAGATCCGATACGTAAATGTAATCATCGAATTATTAAATAAATAAAATATGTGATGGTTCTGTGTGATGGTTCTGTCAGATGAGCGTTGCTTTATTATTAATTGTGTATGATTTGTTGGGAACGAAGATTATCTGTGTAATTAATTATTGAGCGGTAAGGATTTATTTTGCTTTGAAAGTAATTTTATTGAATATATATTCTCATTGTTAGTCCCTAACAATACATCAAGAATTACAGAAGGGGGGTTGAATGTAATTCTAGTAAACTTTTTCTTGAACTATAAAATGTTCTAACTCAGACTATATATATAAGTGTTTTGATTTGCAAGGTGCGGAATCACAAGTTAAATAAATCAAAAACACAAAGTAATAAAAACACAAGTCTTTAAAACATTCTGGTGGATTTGAAAGTATCCACCAGATGTATATATATATATATATATATATATATATCGAATTATGAACTCTCTGAAGAACAAATTGTCTCACAGCTGCTTTACAAGTGAACAAACAAACTATAGAGAAATTCTTAACAATTACAGCGTTTTCTATTTCTCTTCTAAAAGTGTTTGCTTAGTTGTTTGTTCTACTAGCTACACTTGGTTTATATACCACCAAGTTTACATGGTAATAAGACTGGATAATAAAACAAAACTATCAAGTCAAACTCCATGCTGCTTCACTACTCTATTCCAGCATCTTTGAAAATCTTCTTAACTTGCATGGAAATGGTAATGCTTCTTTGTTCTTCATTTCATGTTAAACAGGATGCCACATTCCTTTTGCAAACACCCACCGCATGTGATTGTGTTGTCACTGTCAACAGACATTTGAATTGATGATCCGTCGGGTACATGCTTGTCATCCGTCGGGTAGCTTTGTTAATCATCCATCGGGTAGCTTTGCTGATCATCCGTCGGGTAGCTATTTGACACTTGACTTCATTTCACTTATGCAGAATTACAAAATATCTTATATTTACAATTAATCAACCTATTCTGCATATCTAATGAGAGTCAACATGACTCATATGCTACTACAGAATCTATACAAAGTTGTTTGTAGAAATGAGTTACAATACTTATTATTACATAAGCTACTCACTCGATGGATGGCAAATCATCATCCGTCGGGACTATAATTTAGTCATTCGTCGGGACTATATTTGATCATCCGTCGAGTGCTATATTTTTCACTAAGTTAAATCTACTAAGGTGTTTTGTTAATGTAATCATCAAGTTCACAACATATTCTACCACTCCATTTTGTTGTGGAGTCCTTGCTGCAGAAAATTCATGCATAATCCCAGTTTCTTCACAAAATAATCTCATCACTGAATTCATGAACTCAGTTCCATTATCACTCCTGATTCTTCTTACTTTAAAATCAGGATGATTGTTGACTTGCCTTATGTGATTGATGATGATTTCACTAGCTTCATCTTTAGACTTTAGGAAATATGTCCAAGAGAACTTTGAGAAATCATCCACAATTACTAGGCAAAATCTTTTCCTTGAGATGGACAACACATTGACTGGTCCAAACAAATCTATGTGAAGCAATTGCAGAGGTTCTTCAATTATTGAATCAAGCTTCTTTCTGAATGATGCTTTGATCTGCTTTCCTTTCTGCCAATCATCACACAATCCATTCTTAGAAAACTCCACTTGAGGAATACCTCTAACCAGTTCTTTATTTACAAGCTCATTCATGGTCTTAAAGTTTAGATGGGACAACTTCTTGTGCCATAGCCAACTTTCACTTGACTTGCTTTACTGAGAAGACAAGTAACAGATTCTGCATTTGATGAGTTGAAGTCAGCTAGGTACACATTTTTTTCTCACTCCAGTGAGAACCACTTTCTTGCTCCTCTTATTTGTCAAAACACAGGCTTCTGAATTGAAGGTTACTGAATTGCCCTTATCACAAAGCTGGCTGATACTCAGCAAATTATGCTTGAGACCATCCACTAGGGCAACATCCTCAATAATGACATTGTCTTTAGAAATTAAGCCATATTCCACAGTATAACCCTTGTTGTCATCTCCAAAAGTAATACTTGGGCCCACTCTCTCCTTAAACTTTGTGAGCAGGGTAGAATCTCCAGTCATGTGTCTTGAACAACCACTATCCAAGTACCACAGATTCTTTCTGTTTCCCTGCACACATCAAAACCAAATAAATTTGATTTTGGTACCCAAGTTTCCTTGGGTCCTGCCTTGTTAGCTTTCTTCTTTTATTTCTTAGGTTTTATCTCATTTGACTTGGGGATATTAGATTCATCCTTAGTCATCTGAGTTGGACCTTTGAAACCAGTCATTAAAACAGAATTATCATGCACATTTTGATTAACAGGAAATGGCATGCTATTTGCAAATATGTTATTCCAGTAATGTAGTATCCGGGATATATCGTGTAATTATTTTTGCTAATATATAATTATTATATGTGTTCAGTATCTATTCTGTGAATTATTTGTTAAGTGTTAAATGTATTTGGATATTTTAAAATAATATTAATTGAGTATTTTAATTTTTATATGTCCAAAATAAAATATAGATAATTGTCATATCTTCCTATTTATTTTTATGATGATTTATGATTTTATAGGAAATATATGAATTTTTTAAAATCTTTTTCCGAGTATTTAAAAACTATTTTATGAAATCGGGAACCAACCGACGTTATCCGTTTTTATGTTTTTATAACTCTAAACTCTTCCGAGAACTCCTTCCTAACCGAATTGCAATATTCCGAGCATTTTCCATGTTTTGACTTTTTCGATCTGGCGTACGGTTTGTCCTGCGCGGGTCTCGGCGCAACATTTTCGATACATTATTCATTTCGGTAAATCAATAAAACTTGTATTTTTGATAAAAGAGATCTTTTTATTAAACTCTCACAATTATCACCTCGTAATACGTGTAACCAGGCGCTGAGACCAAGACCGCAGTACAAATTGTACTGATTTGGATAATTATCCCGAAAACCGGTACCGTTTGGATCAGTTTTTATAAATAAACGTACCATTTCATATCCGGAATGATCCAATGGGATACTAATTTTCGGTAATTATAAATAGCCTTTACCGTATTTTATTTCGTATCAAAAATCATTTGCAGTCAGTAATTATATAAATTTCCAGAGGAAATTCATATATTCATAAACCTTTCTGAAAATCAAACCACAATTTCAAGGTGTTAGTGAAATCCATTTGGAAAGTTGGAGTAACCAAATCGAAGGTCTCAAGGAGTACTTTCAGATTCCAGGACTCGTTTTACTGCAGAATCAAAGGTTGATTTTATATATTTTTATTTATCTTCGAATTATTTTGATTAAAAATATGAATTTTTATTTAGATGATTGTTTGAATGATTTGATGCTTGCATGTTGTAGAGCTTGTTCTCCTGATGATTTTGATATATTATATGACTGATTTGGAGTTCAATAACATGTTCAAAATTGAGTTTGATTTTCGAATTTTAAAATTAGGGTTTATAACCCGTATGAATGTTCTTAATTGAAATTTAGGGCTTTTTGATTTAGGGGTTATTAGCTGTTGATTTATAGTGGGTTGTGTTCCTTATGAAATTTGCAATCGATTGGTATATAGCTCGTTAACAGAGGATTAGTGAATCGAAGAAAGTTGTGTTTTTAAATTTTTGATGTTTCGCCGGAAACCGGCGATGTTCTTGGCCAATTTCCGGCCAAGTCTGGGGTTATTGGAATGATTTGATTGCATGATTGTATTCCTTGTGAAGTGTAGAAGTGATCTGGAGGTGATGGTGGTGGGAGGATGCCGGAGGCGAGTTCTCCGGCGAACCCCGATTGTTTTCCGGCGAGGGCTGGAAAAATTGCAGTTTAGTACTTGTAGTTTTAAAAACGATGAAGTTTAGTCCCCCAGGTTTCCAGAGTTTGCAAATTTTGGATTCCTGTTTTAAAAATAATCAAAAATCATATTTCCTATTTATTTTATTATAAAAATTCGTTTTTAATTTCTGAAAATTCCAAAAATTATTATTTTAATTCCAAAAATTATTTTTAATTTAAAAATAAATCTGAATTAATTAGTTAATTAATTTCGGTTAATTTTTAATTGATTAATTGGTCAATTAATTCGAAAATTAATTGATTAATTGATTTAGTTAATTATTAATTGATTTTAATTAATTATTTAATTAGATTTAATTATTTAAAAATGATTTAAAAATTCCAAAAAATAGTTTCGAGGTTTAAAATATTATTTTAAATTGTTTTTAAGGCTCGATAATTATTATAAAATTGTTTTGAAGCTATAATTGGCCAGCTGAACCCTGTTTATTACTTCGAAACTGATCTAACGACCCGTTTTAATTCCGAAAAATGTTTTAAAAATCATTTCAAATACCCGAAAGCCTGTTTATGACCCGAGACTTCTTTATAAATGATATGTCATTGATTATTTGACGTGTTATGTATTATATGTGACTTGTTGGTTGACTGCCGGTCTATATGTTCCGTGATTACTCGTTTATAGTGTAACTTTCAAACCGTTAATCAGATTTGGGTGAAACGAAGGGTAGATAGAATTATATGTCGAATATAATCGTATGAGGTAAATATTGATAGATACTTATGATGCCTAGCAGAGTAAGCAAGGCGTAGTAAAGGGAAGCAGGTGATCAGAAAATGGAATCGACATGTAGAAAATACAGCAAGTGATCAGAAAGTAGAATCGAGGCATAGGAAAAGTAGACAAATGGTTGTTGAAGAGAGTCATTTGACGAATACAAGTGAAATTGGAATCGATTGTGATAAGGCAAGTACTTCCAAACCTTTTTCAAGATATAATGCAAATATTTCTAAATTTTCTCGTAACATATTGTTAAGTATTCAAAATAGCTCTGTTTTATATTGTAAATACTTTGAATCCTTCAGCCCTAAACCTGAGCCACATCATTTGATCTTTGAGCCGCAAGCCTTATTCCTTGTGAACCATTTCTTGTTGATTTATCAAATAATAAACCACACAAATATGATACTACCCCACAAATATATAACCATCATATACCAAACACTGGAACAAAATTATTTAAACATACAGAAACTTTTATACTCAACCATACCTTGTGATATCAAAGTACTAAAACCTTGTAAAAACATTATCCATCTAATACCCGATTATCCTACAGGCCGGAGGCCACTTCTTTTATATACTTTGACATACCCTTTTGATACCCTTGAATTTTCACCATGTTCTTATACAAATATTTATTGCTATTGATTATGATCTGGTTTTGTTGAATTCTATTGTTTATCATAGTGAACTGCTTTAGAATTGGATAGTTTTCTTTATGTGGACCAGATTCGAGGTCAGACCATATCAATGGTCAAGTTAGGCCAATGTGTGCCTTGGATCCAGTAGTTAGAGCAGTGTTGTGTGCTTTGCTCGGGGTTAGTGCGTGACTGATCAGCAGCCTAACCTTGGTTTTAAAAAAAACTTAAAATGAATATCCAATTCTATTAGTTGTTTAACAAGAAACTTGATTCTTTTAAATCATCTCGTTTGATCATTGTTAAACCTCAGTTATTGGTAATATGACTTGCTGAGCTAGTTAGCTCACTCTTGCGAATCTTTTTATAGATTTTACAGTTATGAAGGATACGGTTGATAGCGGGGTTTCCCAGTTCAATGTACGAGTTAGGATTCCAGATTGAGTTGAATCGAGCTAGTAGGAGCTTACTACGGTAGTGAGATAGTAAGATTGTAAGAATAATTTTATTACCAGTTATAAGTTAAATTAGTTGGGATTTGGTACGTTGTAATAAAAGTTAAGGTTGTGGCTTGTTTTCATACTTTAACCTGTTGAGATCCGTGATTATGTAAAGCAGGGTCATTGCAGATAATATTTCATATACAGGTTTATATTTTGTGTTATGGACCCCAAACTTCTGACCCGGGTATGGAGGGCGCCACAGGTTGGTATCAGAGCTACAGGTTATAAGTCACTGAAACAAGCCTAGATTGTCGGGATTGGGTAGAGGGTTAAGATTAGGAATAGGAAGTAGAAAGATAAGTCATCGTGAGGTTGAGTACGACTGTATAGTAGGTCTCCGGCACGGTTCGTGTTGCGATTCGGGATTCTTAACTAGCGACGTGATATCCAGGCAACGACAATGGCAGATCCTGATTTCCCTGTATCACCTGATCATTTGGAGCTTTCCATTCAAGGATTGTCATCTCCTTCCAGATTCGATTTGCGCCTTATTCCTCCATCAGTATTAATGGTATTACCTTCTGTTATGGCAGTTGCGCCTCTCCAATTTATTCTACGCTATTTTATCACCTCTTGATATAAGACTACCTATTCAAGAACCTTCATTTGCTTATTCTTGTTCTTCTGGACATTCAACTATGAATGTATCTTTTCAGTTTACTCTACACCATGTTCTATATCCTCAGTTTAAAAACTTGTCTTATGGAACAACAGTATTTGCGAGAAAGGATACGATAGCTACAGTAAATAGTAATTACATGAGATATTAATAAAGGAAAGAAGGAGTTTAGAGAGAAGATTTACGTCTTTCGGAGGATGGCTTCTACCAGATTAAATAGGGCCACTAGTGAATAGACCACCCTTGATTAGTTGTGGAATGGACTAGAGGAATTTTGAAAGAGTTAGAGAGATAAGTATAGATCTGGAATTTTTGTACAATTAGATGATGATGGGAGTACTACAAGTATGAAAGCTTTGAAATGAAGCAACGAATAAGATAATATGCGATAGCTGAAGTTTTCATCGATTAAGGAAAGTAATAGACCCAATGAAGGAGAGGAGATAAATGGAAGTGAATGTACCTATGTGTGATCATTTCTTTAATTTGGTATCTGGTTATAGGAAGGATAACAACCAACTCATATAGTAAGGACAACTAGATGTGTGATTTTCAACATTTTTAACAAGTTTTCGAAAAAGATTTTTCCCTTATAAAAAAAACCTTTTTGGGATAAAATAAGTTTTAAACATTGGTTGTCAAGTTACTACTTGAGTTTCTTGTTTGTTAAAAGACCCAGATTACCTGAAAGAATGTTGTTTCAGATTTAGTATTGCTAATTCGGAGAACGAGGTAACCTGCGATTAGGAAGAAGTTGATTATTCCTAACAGTGAGGTGCAAGTATTGTTTGATAAGATTGACAACAGAACCAGCGTACGGAGTAACTATTTAACCAATTACTGGGATTATCAGAGTTTAAGGAATTCATTGATTTAATGGAAGCCTGAGCATGATCGAAGAAGATTGGAAAGATTTCTAGACTTTTCTAAAAGAAGAATATTAATAAAAGGGTCATTATGATAAATGATTCATGGTTATCCTAAATTAAAAAGAGGAAACTTAAGGTTATCTGATAAGAATGCCATTATGATCGAATTGTTAAAGTATTATACGTGTAGGTGCGATGTTACAGATGCAAGACTTAACAAGTAAGAATCTACCATAATTCTTAGTTGTGAAGGCATTTCAACATACTTTCTAAAGTTGTTATATGGCACAACTGGGAAATGATCGAGCAAGCTCGAAAGATGAATACAAGTGAAATGTGGATGGTGAACAATGGTATCATTCTTGTCCTCAATATTACAGCATATATTCCTTTTTAATTTCTAAAAATGTATGAAATCCTTTTCTTAATAAATTCTTTTTGATGATATCAAAACGGAGGATTTGGCATTCCTTTCAAATTTAATTGTTACCCTCAAGTTTTGCTTTCTGATTGAGACAAACAGTGTTATGTTGAGACACTTTATCGGAATGACGAAGAGTCGGGTGGGACGCCACCTAATCATGTGTTGTATGCTATACGGTATGAAAGACTGGCCATCTTAAGTACCAATGTGGTTGTCTCATTCATATTCAAATCATTACTTCTCCTTTCTTTTCGACTCTAAGTTTATTAAAATTGTGAATCCTTCTAGTTGTTTCGTCGTGCAATCGCTCGTTACAAGGGCTTTTCAAATAAAAGCCAACGTATTATACACTAAGCGGGCAAAGTCCCATTTATCTATCATGCATGGAAAGGAAACAAGGGCATAGGGCGAGAATTGCAAATCACTAGCTCTAGCTAGGGATGCACTAGGAGTCACGGGGATCTCCTTCAATAAGGAATATGTCTCCGAGAACGAGAATTTGAGATTTTCCTGAGAAATGAGTTATTTAGAATATGGATGTAATGACATGGATGATTATTGCGGATACCTTATGTGTTAAAGTATTGAAAGATGTGGAAGCAACTGGATCGTATATCTCTCAAGATTTTGTTGATAAGATGAATTACCCTGACGAATTGATAAGATTATGAATAAAGGACTAGCAAGTTAAGAACGTGCAATTATTGAATAAGTAAGTACCAATGGCGGAATCGATATTTCTGGCAATAAGTTGTGAAGAATTGATATCATTTCAGATAAAAGGATTTGACATTATTCTAAGGAATGGATTAACTATTCAAGTGTGATGCTCAGGTAGACCGTCGTGATGGAAGATAGTTCTGAAGACGCCAAATGAGAACATGAAGAAGTTTAGAGGGCAAAGGAAGGTAAGAACTTGTTAAGAATGATTTAAGATTACAGTGACCAAAATATAAGTGCTATGGCGATTATAAATAAGAGTCAGGAGCAAACCGAACTTGAAGATTTTACAGTCTCAAGATATGTTTCCAGACGAGTTACCAATATTTCTTTTAGGTAAAGAAATTGAGTTTATGATTGATTTAGCACCTAAAATGAAGCCAGTGTCCAAAGCCCTGCACGGAATGGCACCAGATAAAATAAAGGAGTTACCAGAGCAAACGCAGGAGATAATTAGAAGAGAAAGCAACTGGACTTAGCGGACCCCTAAAGTGCACCGGCACGATTTGTTAATAAGAAAAATGGAAGTTTGAGATAATGTGTTGACTAGCGAAAGCTCAAGATGGTTATTCTCAAGAGCAGATATTTGTTACCTCACCAATGATATGTTTGATCAAATGAAGGAAGCAAAGTATTTTCATAAGATTGATTTAAGACTGGGTATATTACCAAGTGAAGATTGAACTTATGGACATATCAAAGATAATTTTTAGAACTCAGTACTGCTGTATAAAATCCTAGAAATGTTAGTTGGATGAACTGATATACCGGTTGTATTTAAATTTGATGAGTAGAATCTTGAAGAAGGAATTTGGATAAGATGTACTTGTGTTACTTAAGAAGGACCATGCAACATATACAATGATAGATGAGGAGTCAAATAAGAAAGAAGCGGTATGAAAAGTTTACCAGGTGAAAAACTTTAATGGCAGGAAGTATAATTCTTAGCATAGATAGTCAGTGAGGAGGAGACACAAAAAGGGATTCAGCAGAAAAATTTAAAGATAGTATGAATGAAAAAAGATCAAAAGCTCCATCAAAAGTAAGAAGTTTTATTATTAGCCAGTTATTATCGGAAATTTGTTCAAGATTTCTTAAAAGTTGCAGTACCTTTGACGAAGCTAATCAGGAAAAGCAAGAAGTTTTTATAAAGTGGAGAAGAGTGAAGAAAGTTTTGTGAAGTTAAATGAGGGAATGGTTACGACACCTGTTTTATCAATTGAAAAGTATTAAGGAGATTTGATAGTTCATAGTAATGCTTCTCATAAGGGAATCAGATGTGTGTCGATGCGGCACAATAAAGTATTGTATATGCATCCAGACAACCGAAACCTTATGAGCAGAAGTATCCTACTCATAATCTGGGACTAGCAGTAATAATATTCGCTTTGGGAGATTGGGAAATATGATATGTATGGAGAAAGATGTAAGATCTATACGGACCATAAGAGTTTGATGTATGAACTCCCGAGGAAAAGCAAATATAGTGGCAAGAGATAAGTTAGAAGGAGAGAGGATGAACATAGAGACTGTACCAGAAGAATTATCTATGGAATTCTAGAAGTTAGAATTGGAAGTCAGGGTTCATGATCCAAAAGGAGTAAGAATGTATAGTATGACTTTTCAGTCGGAGTTGTTAAGAGAAGATAAGGAAGTGTCAGGAAGAGGTAATGGATAAGGATATAAATTGTTTGGTAGGTGAAGAGTTGTGCACGCAAAAAGGACGATCAAGGTATTCTTAGGTTTTCTTCTAGAATTTGGATTCCACCAGTGACGGAATTGAAGAATGAAATTTTACAGAAAGATCATAATTCAAGGCATTCAATCCATTCAGAGAGTACCAAGATGTATAGAGATTTAAAGGAAATTTTTTGATGGCAAGATATGAAGAGGGAAATTGCGGAATGGATTAGCAGATGTTATACATGTCAAAAAGTTAAAGTAGAGCATCAGAGACCAAGTGGGTTGCTACAGCCATTGGAGGTTCCAGAATGGAGGTGGAAGCATATCGCCATAGATTTCATAGTTGGGTTACCAAGGACAAAAGCTAATCATAATGCCATTTGGTTATAGTGGATAGAATTACCAAGTCAGCTCATTTTCTGTCTATAAATGGAAGATTTTACTGGACAAGTCAGTTTATATGTACTTAAAAGAAATCGTAGTTCGTTATGGAGTTCCTGTGTCCATCGTATCCGATCGAGATCCAAGATTTAATTCAAGATTTTGGAGGAGTTTTCAAGAATGTTTGGGAACGTAACTGAATATGAGTACGACTTACCATCCACAGACGGACGGCCAGAGTGAAAGAACGATCCAGACAATTGAAGACATGTTACGTGTTCGTGCTATTATTTTCAAAGGAAGTTGAAACAAGCATTTACCTCTGGTAGAATTTGCTTACAACAACAGTTATCACGCCATTATTGGGATGCCACCCTACGAAGCCCTTTATGGACGCAATTGTAGATCTCCAGTGTATTGGGATGAAGTAGGAGAAAGCAAAATACTTGGACCTGAATTAGGGCAGCAGACAAAGGAAGTTGTTAAAGTTAGCCAGAAAAGATTGATAGCAGCACAAGATCGTCAAAGGAAGTATGCAGATCAGTCAAGGAAAAATATGGAATTCAAAGAAGAAAATTTGGTATTACTAAAAGCATCACCGTGGAAGGGATTAACGTGATTTGGAAAGAAAGGGAAACCAAACCCAATATATGTCGGACCTTTTGAGATTTTAAAGCGCGTTGGAAAAAATCATTATTTGTTCAGTATATCGTGTAATTATTTTAAAGCGTGTTGGAAAAAATCATTATTTTAAAGCGCGTCGGCAAGATATATCGTGTAATTATTTTTGCTAATAAATAATTATTATATGTGTCCAGTATCTATTCTGTGAATTATTTGTTAAGTGTTAAATGTGTTTGGATGTTTAAAAATAATATTAATTGAGTATTTTAATTTTTATATGTCCAAAATAAAATATAGATAATTGTCATATCTTTCTATTTATTTTTATGATGATTTATGATTTTATAAGAAATATATGGATTTTATAAAATCTTTTTCCGAGTATTTAAAAACTATTTTATGAAATCGGGAAGCAACCGACGTCATCCGTTTTTAAGTTTTTATAACCCGAAACTCTTCCGAGAACTCCTTCCTAACCTAATTGCAATATTCTGAGGATTTTTCATGTTTTGACTTTTTCGATCTGGCGTACAGTTTGTCTTGCGCGGGTCCCGGCGCAACATTTTTGATACATTATTCGTTTCGGTAAATCAATAAAACTTGTATATTCGATAAATGAGATCTTTTTATTAAACTATCACAATTATCACCTCGTAATACGTGTAACCAGGCGCTGAGACCAAGACCGCAATACAAATTGTACTGATTTGGATAATTATCCCGAAAACCGGTACCGTTTGGATCAGTTTTTATAAATAAACGTATCATTTCATATCTGGAATGATCCAACGGGATACTAATTTCCCGTAATTATAAATAACCTTTACCATATTTTATTTCGTATAAAAAATCATTTGCAGTCAGTAATTATATAAATTTCCAGAGGAAATTCATATATTCATAAACCTTTCTAAAAATCAAACCACAATTTCAAGGTGTTAATGAAATCCGTTTGGAAAGTTGGAGTAACCAAATCGAAGGTCTCAAGGAGTACTTTCAGATTCCAGGACTTGTTTTACTGCAGAATCAAAGGTTGATTTTATATATTTTTATTTATTTTCGAATTATTTTGATTAAAAATATGAATTTTTATTCGGATGATTGTTTGAATGATTTGATGCTTGCATGTTGTAGAGCTTGTTCTCCTGATGATTTTGATATATTATATGACTGATTTGGAGTTCAATAACATGTTCAAAATTGAGTTTGATTTTCGAATTTTAAAATTAGGGTTTATAACCCGTATGAATGTTCTTAATTGAAATTTAGGGCTTTTTGATTTAGGGGTTATTAGCTGTTGATTTATAGTGGGTTGTGTTCCTTATGAAATTTGCAATCGATTGGTATAGAGCTTGTTAACAGAGGATTAGTGAATCGAAGGGAGTTGTGTTTTTAAATTTCCGATGTTTCGCCAGAAACCGGCGTTGTTCTTGGCCAATTTCCGGCCAAGTCTGGGGTTATTGGAATGATTTGATTGCATGATTGTGTTCCTTGTGAAGTGTAGAGGTGATCTGGAGGTGATGGTGGTGGGAGGATGCCGGAGGCGAGTTCTCCGGCGAACCCCAATTGTTTTCCGGCGAGGGCTGGAAAAATTGCAGTTTAGTACTTGTAGTTTTAAAAACGATGAAGTTTAGTCCCCCAAGTTTCCAGAGTTTGCAAATTTTGGATCCCTGTTTTAAAAATAATCAAAAATCATATTTCCTATTTATCTTTATTATAAAAATTCATTTTTAATTTCTTAAAATTCCAAAAATTATTATTTTAATTCCAAAAATTATTTTTAATTTAAAAATAAATCTGAATTAATTAGTTAATTAATTTCAGTTAATTTTTAATTGATTAATTGGCCAATTAATTTGAAAATTAATTGATTAATTGATTTAATTAATTATTAATTGATTTTAATTACTTATTTAATTAGATTTAATTATTTAAAAATGATTTAAAAATTAGGAAAAATAGTTTCGAGCTTTAAAATATTATTTTAAATTGTTTTCAAGGCTCGATTATTATTATAAAATTATTTTGAAGCCAGAATTGGCCAGCCGAACCCTGTTTATTACTTCAAAACTGATCTAACGACCCGTTTTAATTCTGAAAAATGTTTTAAAAATCATTTTTAATACCCGAAAGCCTGTTTATGACCCGAGACTTCTTTATAAATGATATGTCATTGATTATTTGACGTGTTATGTGTTATATGTGACTTGTTGGTTGACTGTCGGTCTATATGTTCCGTGATTACTGGTTTATAGCGTAACTTTCAACCCGTTAATCGGATTTGGGTGAAATGAAGGGTAGATAGAAATATATGTCGAATAGAATCGTATGAGGTAAATATTGATAGATACTTATGATGCCTAGCAGAGTAAGCAAGGCGTAGTAAAGGGAAGCAGGTGTTCAGAAATGGAATCGACATGTAGAAAATACAGCAAGTGATTAGAAAGTAGAATCGAGACATATGAAAAGTAGACAAGTGGTTGTTGAAGAGAGTCATTTGATGAATACAAGTGAAATTGGAATCGATTGTGATAAGGCAAGTACTTCCAAACCTTTTTCAAGATATAATGCAAATATTTCTAAATTTTCTCGTAACATATTGTTAAGTATTCAAAATAGCTCTGTTTTATATTGTAAATACTTTGAATCCTTCAGCCTTAAACCTGAGCCACATCATTTGATCTTTGAGCCGCAAGCCTTATTCCTTGTGAACCATTTCTTGTTGATTTACCAGATAATAAACCACACAAATACGATACTACCCCACAAATATATAACCATCATATATCAAACACTGGAACAAAATTATTTAAACATACAGAAACTTTTATACTCAACCATACCTTGTGATTTCAAAGTACTAAAACCTTGTAAAAATATTATCCATCTAATACCGGATTATCCTACAGGCTGGAGGCCACTTCTTTTATATACTTTGACATACCCTTTTGATACCCTTGAATTTTCACCATGTTCTTATACAAATGTTTTATTGCTATTGATTATGATCTGGTTTTGTTGAATTCTATTGTTTATCATAGTGAACTGCTTTAGAATTGGATAGTTTTCTTTATGTGGACCAGATTCGAGGTCAGACCATATCAATGGTCAAGTTAGGCCAATGTGTGCCTTGGATCCAGTAGTTAGAGCAGTGTTGTATGCTTTGCTCGGGGTTAGTGCGTGACTGATCAGCAGCCTAACCTTGGTTTTAAAAAAAACTTAAAATGAATATCCAATTCTATTAGTTGTTTAACAAGAAACTTGATTCTTTTAAATCATCTCGTTTGATCATTGTTAAACCTCAGTTATTGGTAATATGACTTGCTGAGCTAGTTAGCTCACTCTTGCGAATCTTTTTATATATTTTACAGTTATGAAGGATACGGTTGATAGCGGGGTTTCCCAGTTCAATGTACGAGCTAGGATTCCAGATTGAGTTGGATCGAGCTAGTAGGAGCTTACTACGGTAGTGAGATAGTAAGATTGTAAGAATAATTTTATTACCAGTTGTAAGTTAAATTAGTTGGGATTTGGTACGTTATAATAAAAGTTAAGGTTGTGGCTTGTTTTCATACTTTAACCTGTTGCGATCCGTGGTTATGTAAAGCAGGGTCATTGCAGATAATATTTCATATACAGGTTTATATTTTGTGTCGTGGACCCCAAACTTCTGACCCGGATATGGAGGGCGCCACAAGTAGGGCCTGCTAAATGGCATTTGAGGCATACTAAATGCAGCATAATAAGGATTAGGTGCAAATGGCATATTAGCAAATTATGGATTTATATTTTGTGCAGACATAGCATTCATAGGCATAGAAGGCATAGCACTCATGTTGGGAAAATAAGGTGGTACGGATATGAGAGTAGGCATGTCAAGTTTGCAATTAACAGATAGATGATTAGCACTACCACACTTAACACAGATTTTTCTTGGAGCAAACTTATCAGATGTGTAGTTGTTATGTTTGTTAATTCCTACTTTCCCATTTCTATTATTTTTTTAGCTTCTGTTTTAACCTCAATCTTTTCTAATCTGTCATTCAATTGCTTGATGGACAGATGACCAACATTCACTTTCTTCTCCTTCTTCACTTGACTTGATTCTCCTGAAATAAAGTTTTTGGAAACTGATCCATATTTTTCATTTAACTTGGCAAGTTTGGCTTTACTCACAGGTTTGCTCACAGCCGACGGATGAGGATTTATGTCACTCGACGGATAACCTTTTTGATTATCTGACAGATGACTCTCATAATCCGTCGAGTCTACATCTGTTAGTAATCCTTCAGCCAAATTGGATTCCAGTTTCTCTTTACTCTTTTTCTAGGCTGCATCACAGAAGGAATCAATACCATCAACTTTGGTGATTTGAACATAGACAACTCTAGATGATTTCCATGCCTTAATCACCTTATGTTCTCATTCGAGCTGCTTCTTCAAAATCTCTTCTTTCTTCAAGGATTCAGTTAATTCATCCTTAGCAATCTTACATTCTATTCTCAATTTTTCAAATTCAATAAACTAAGACTCTAGCACATTATTCCTCTCACTTAAAACAAATTGTTTTCTTTGATTTTAGCATTTTCCTTGCTGAGGGACTTAAGTGTAACACACAAATTATATAATTCTGTAGACATGTCATTTATTGCATCATTACACTCAGCTTTAGATAAATGTGCAAGGTTAGTGGTGATTACCTGATTACTTGAAGAACTTGTCACTGTTTCATCAGACTTGGCCATTAGGGCTAGATTGACATAGCTGACATTTTCATCCTCATCCAGACCATCTGTTGCCCAATCATTTTCTTGTGTAATAAAAGCCCTTTCCTTTTGTTTGAGCAACTCAAAAAACTTCTGTTTATAATCCACAGGCTCAAACTTCTTCTTACTGGAATCTGAATTTCTACACTCACTGGCAAAGTGCCCTGCCAAGCCACATTTGAAACACTTGAATTTTGATTTATCCATCATGTTTCTATCTGGCTTAGCTACTCCAAAGTTCTTCTTAAACTTGAGCTTGGAAAATCTTCTGGAAAGAAATGCAAGATGTTTATCAATATCATCCATATCATCTTGGCTCAAAGAATCTTCATTTTTTGCTACCAGCCCCTTGCCCTTGTTTCACAGACCTTTGAAGTAGACTCAATAGCTTATATCGTCATCTCCTTCTCTTCCTCTAACTCAGCAACCAATGCAATGGACCCTCCGTTCTTCCTCCCTTTCTCCATTCTTTCATCTTGCTCTATTTCAAGCTCATAAGTCTTTAGAATGCCATACAGCCTCTCTAGTGTAAACTCCTTGTATTCTTGTGAATTTCTCAAGGAGACTGTCAATTATTTCCATTTTTTTGGAAGGGATCTCAGGAATTTGAGGTTAGAATCTTTGGTTTGGTAGACTCTTCCATGCAGTTTCAGAGTATTTAGTAGCTTTTGAAATCTACTAAAGATATCAGTGAGAGTTTCACCTTCTTCACAATGGAAATGCTCATACTGCTGAATTAGTAACTGTATCTTGTTTTCTCTAACTTGTTCGGTGCCATCACAGATTATTTGAATGGTATCCCAAACTTCTTTGGTTGTCTTGCAGTTAATGATGTTATCAAACATGTCACCATCAACTCCATTGAACATAATATTCATGGGCTTCTTGTCTTTCCAGACTTGTTCAATATCAGGATCTGACCATTCATGCCTTGGCTTGGGAACTGATGGCTCATTTCCAGTTGCAGCTCTCATTGGTACATGAGGACCTCTCTCTATGCAATCCACATAGGCCTCATTTTGAGAAAGTAAATGAAGATGCATCTTTACCTTCCAGTGATGGTAATTATCTTTGTCTAGAAAAGGAATCTTGACTCCAACATCCTTCTTGTTCATCTTGCTGTTTGTAGTGATATTTAAACTCTTTGTGCTTCAAGAGCTTGCTCTGATACCAATTGTTAGTCCCTAACAATGCAACAATAATTACAGAAGGGGGGTTGAATGTAATTCTAGTAAACTTTTTCTTGAACTATAAAATGTTCTAACTCAGACTATATATATATAAGTGTTTTTATTTAAAAGGTGCGGAATCACAAGTTAAATAAATCAAAAACACAAAGTAATAAAAACACAAGTCTTTAAAACTTTCCGGTGGATTTGAAAGTATCCACCAGATATATATATATATATATATATCGAATTAAGAACTCTGTGCAGAACAAATTGTCTCGCAGCTGCTTTATAAGTGAACAAACAAACTACAGAGAAATTCTTAACAGTTATAGCTTTTTCTATTTCTCTTCTAAAAGTGTTTGCTTAGTTGTTTGTTCTACTAGCTATACTTGGTTTATATACCACCAAGTTTACATGATAATAAGACAGGATAATAAAACAAAACTATTAAGTCCAACTTCATGCTGCTTCACTACTCTATTCCAGCATCTTTGAAAATCTTCTTAACTTGCTTGGAAATGGTAATGCTTCTTTGTTCTTCATTTCCTGTTAAACAGGCTACCACATTTCTTTTTCAAACACCCAAAGTATGTGACTGTGTTGCCACTATCAACAGACATTTGAATTGATGATCCGTCGGGTACATGCTTGTCATCCGTCGGGTAGCTTTGTTGATCATCCGTCTGGTAGCTATTTGACACTTGACTTCATTTCACTTATGCAGAATTACAAGACATCTTATATTTACAATTAATCAACCTATTCTACATATCTAATGAGAGTCAATATGACTCATATGCTACTACAGAATCTATACAAAGTTGTTCACAGAAATGAGTTACAATACTTATTATTACATAAGCTACTCACTCGATGGATGACAAATCATCATCCGTCGGGACTATAATTGAGTCATCCGTTGGGACTATATTTGATCATCCGTCGGGACTATATTTGATCATCCGTCGAGTGCTATATTTTTCACTAAGTTAAATCTACTAAGGTGTTTTGTTAATGTAATCATCAAGTTCACAACATATTCCCAACACTCATAAATATAAAAAATTTGTTTCTAAAATTATTTTTGTTGATTTATAATTCTATTTATTATTTTTAGGAGTTTATAAAATTTAAAAATTAATATTTTATTGATTATTTATCTTTAAATGATTTTCTGATCGCATTTAATTATAAATTATGTATTAAGCTCAGAAATGCTTTAAAAATTATGAAACTTATATTTTATTAAGTTTGGAATATTTCAAGAATTTTAAAAATATCCCGGTAATTTTTTGGCTTTGATTTACTCGCGTATTTATTCATAAATTCATTAAAATACGGGTTTGATGGAAGTTCCAAAAATGATTCAAAATCATAAAATTTTTAATTTTGTCAATTTTTGAATATTCCGAGAATAATGGTATGTAATTTATAAAAAAAATTCGACAAATTTGACATGCAACTACCTCGTTAATTTGCGAGGAAACGAATCAGAACGTAATTAAAACAACTGGAGAATAATAAAAACACAAAACTAATACACAAACACAGACATACATGACTATCTCTCTCATTTCTTTCTCTCCAGTCTCTTTTGTGTCTCTCTCCTCTTTTCTTCACGGCAAATCACCGCCGCCTCCATCCTTGTTCATTTTTCTCTTATCACAACTCGATTCCGAGTTGTTTGTGGCTCTGTATTCGGTAAATTCGCCCCTCTTGCCCCTATTTTTCCCTGTTTCTTGCATCTCCGTCACCGCCCTTCGCCGCTCCGGAGAGGTGGAGGCGCGTGTGCTGCCATCTGTATGTTCCTGGTCCTCGTATGTGTGCGTGTGTGTGTTGATTGTGTGCGTGTGTTTGGATTGCGTGCGTGTGTGTGTTATGCAACTTCTATGTTGCCTCTCTGTTCTGTTTCGTTCTTGCTTCTCGTTCTTTTTACGTTGCCGCCTCCCGGATTCTGGTGAGGTCTGGCGGCGTGGTTCTGCAACACGTGTATGCGTGTCGCCATGTTATGTTTTTGGCCGATTTAATTTATGTATATTATTAGAACTAATTAATTAATTTTATTAATTACTGCAGGATTATTTGATTAAAGTTTTGTGAAATAAATAAATTTATACGAGAAAGAAATTAAATTAATCGGTGGAGTTTTACATTGGAAACCCGAAAATTTATCGGGAACCCGCAAAATTTTACCGCCATCGGCGATGAGCCTCGGCGAGCCGACGGTGGATAGTGATGATTTTTATTTGAGTCCTATATTTATAAATTAAATAAATTAGTTCATGGAGTTAGTTTTGAGATAAAAACGAATAATAATAATTAATAATTGAATTCATATCGGTGGTTGGGATTGGTAAATTGGATTGTGGATTGGATTGTGTTGCGATTGTTGTTGTGATTAGACGTTGAACTGTTTCGACGGGTAGGCCAATAAACAAAGGAGACGCTGCCCGATTTTCAGGAAATTAATTCCGAAAATACGGGAACGTACCCCGCAATTATCGGAGACGTTGAACTAGGATATATATATAATTATATTATACGAAACCAAATTACGTGTCGTGACAAAATATTTTATAAATACTCGATCACCCTATTTTTTAAAACGACGAGTGTACATACTTTCCAAAAACAAATACCGAACCGAGTTTCGAAGATGTGAACCATAATTGCTATGTGTATTTCAATAATATATTTATATATAAGAATCGAGTTATGAAATCGCATGGGTAGAAGTGATAATGATATTATGTCAAGCTAGGAGAATATCTGAACTAGGGTATTTCAACCCTGTAGGTCCTAGTCGGAAGACCCGAGGAGTGACGTCGGACTCAGAATAGCCTAATGGTCAATTGTCAGACTCAACAAGATTCCAATCGAAGGATATGAAGAATAGGATTGTATCCAGAATAGGGTAGTGGTTTGACAATAAAGCCGAATGTCCAAGGCAATCCAAAAGTCAACCAATAATAAGTTGTTGGATTTTAATCGCAGCGGAGGCATGGTAAAACACTTTTACACATATAAAATCCAAATAAAACATATAAATCGTGATTAAAATATATGAATCGATTACTAACCTTTAATAGCGATCCAAAAGCAATGATCGGAGATCCTTAGCTGCTGCTCCTCAAACGTGAAGCACTCCACCGGTATCCACCAAGAAAACAACGTTAAGGAGGAGGAGGAGGTGGAGAGAATTAGGTTTTCTAAAAGCTTTTGGGTTAGAATAAAAATAGGGTTTATAATAGTATATTTATAGGCAAAATTTTCAACTGAAATTTTCCCATAAAATATTATTATTATTAACCCATTTATTATTCTCATTAATAATTAAAACACCTTTTAATTATTAATCCTTTTTCTAAACACTTTAGAAATAATTCTCTCTCTTGATTTAATTTCCAAAATTAAATTCTTAATTAATAATATTAAGAACTTTTCTTAATTAATTTATAATCAATTAAATCTCATTTAATCAATTATTAAATTTGCCAATTAATTATTTATTTCATAAATAAATAATTATCAGCCATTATTAATTAATTTCTCCACTATTAAATCATTCTCTTTTTATGGTGTGACCCTGTAGGTTCAATATTAAGCCGGTAGTAGAAATAAATAATAATAAAACTATTTTATCATTATTTATATAAATTCTCTAATTTATTAAATATGATTAATTAATTAATCATATTTATTCTACATCGTGAGGGATACTTCTCAGCATATCGCGACTATCCGGATAATACGAATTCACTGCTTAGAATACCAAGAACCTATTCAGTGAATAGTTACCGTACAATAAACTCCTTCTACCCTACAATGTCCAGATTAAATACAAGGCATGGATCTCGTGTCAAGCCTATCTAATTTAATCACTTGCTTACCATTTACTATGCTTAGTTCTATGCAAATTAGAAACTCCTTTCTAATTTCATTCACTCTGGCCAGAGATTCCTGAACTAGCATAAGTGGATCAGCCTTAAACATTCGCTTCCTTCACTGGAAGGGGTAGATCCTTTATTGATCATACACTATCTTCGTGTACAAATTCCTATACCCAGTAGAGCCCTAATAATTGTCCCTGGAGACTAAGAACTAAACCAAAGCATAGTTCAGTGTACACAAGATGACTATGATGACCTCAAGATAATCCATAAAAAGCTTTACTCTAAACTATGGTATATCTTATTTAAACACTTAAATAGATAGAGCCCGTAATAAAAACAAAACAAGTCTTTTATTAATATCAATGAAATCAAAACAGATTACATAAAAAGTTATTCCTAAATCCTAATGCATGATTGGACTGAGGACATATTCCTTTCAATCTCCCACTTGTACTAAAACCAATCACTCTGGTATCTAATACCCGTCTTGTCTTTATGACGATCAAAGTGACTTTCATAAAGTAGCTTTGTGAGTGGGTCTGCTATGTTGTTATGTGTGTCAACTCTAATTCAATACAACACAAGAAATGTTATCGCGCTCCCACTAACCCTTTTGTAGACACATGGTTCATCTACGTTTTTCATAAAACCAAACTCTTTGATTGTCTCATCAAAACGGATGTTCCATCTACGAGAAGCTTGATTTAAACCACATATGGTTCGCAGCAGCTTACACACTAGGTTTTCATTTCTCTTGGAAAGAAAACCATCTGGCTAATTGCCAGATCTCATAGTGGTAGTAAGCAGCAATCGCAAGCAAAATCTGAACTGATTATAACAGGGCTACAGGTAAAAGGTTTCATCAAAGTCAATCCATTGCTTTTGTTTGAATTCTTTTGCCACAAGCCTGACCTTAAAGGTCTCCACCTGGCCATCTGCTCTAATCATTCTTTTCTATCCCGTATACACAGATTTCATTCCAAATTTCATGGCACTATGCCATTTCTCTGAGTCAACACTACTCATAGCCTCATTATAGGTCACAGGTTCGTCATAATCAATGATCGACAAGTCATTGTCATTCTCAATGACAAGGCCATATTACCTCTCAGGTTGGCGAGACACTCTCCCTGACCTACGAATGGGCTGTTCCACAGAAGGTTGTTCAGTCAGAACAAGTGTTTCCACTTGATCCGTAGTAGTTTGTGCTTCTTGAACTTCATCAAGTTCAATTTTGCTCCCACTGTTTCCTTCAAGGATAAACTCCTTTTCCAAGAAGGTAGCATGTCTGGAGACAAACACCCGATGATCGGTGTAAAAGTAATACCCTAAAGTCTCTTTAGAATATCCCATAAAACTATATTTTACGGATCGATATTCCAACTTATCTGGGTCAACTTACTTGACATAAGCTGGACATCCCCAAATCTTAACGTGTTTAAGACTCGGTTTCCTTTCTTTCCATATCTCATACGGAGTTTGAGGAACAGATTTGGAAGGCACCTTATTCAGTAAATATGCTGAGGTTTCCAATGCATAACCCCATAGGAATACTGGAAGATTTGCATAGCTCATCATGGACCGAACTATGTCTAACAAAGTTTAATTTCTCCTTTCAGATACCAATCTGGAGGCGTCCACTGGGAGACTATACCATTTACTTTGAGATAATCCAGAAACTCTCCATTCAAGTATTCACCACCTCGATCTAATCGAAGAATTATAATATTATGTTTGGTTTGTTTCTCCACTTCATACTTATACTCTTTGAACTTTTCAAAGGCTTCAGACTTGTGTTTCATCAAACACATATCCCAATCTAGATCTATTATCCATGAAAGTAATGAAGTATGAAAATCCACCCATGGCTTGCGTAGACATTGGTCCACATACATCTGTGTGTACCATTCCTAGCAAATTTGCAGCCCTCTCTCCATGTCTACTGAATGAAGACTGCAGTGCCACAATGAAGTGAGATTTTCATCATCGCTTTTCTTTTATTAGTTTGTTCAATCTGAAGTAAATTATGACACATTTATACAGACCATTATTTAAAGTACCACGTCCATAAATAATATTATCTCTAAGAATAGAACATTCATTATTTTCAGTAATAAATGAAAATCCAGCCAAGTCTAACATGGGAATAATATTCCTCACAATCGAGGGAACAAAATAACAATTATTTAAAAAAACAATAGGCTTGCCCGTAGGCATATGAAAATGAAATGATTCTACATCTTCAGCAGCAACTCTTGCTCCATTTCCCATAAGTAGAATCACCTCCTCTTTCTCAAGAGTCCTACTTCTCCTTAGTCCCTGCAACAAATTGCAGATGTGAGAACCACAGGCGGTATCTAATACCCAAGTAGAAATTTGATTTAATGACATATTCACTTCTATCATGAACATACCTGAATCAGAAGCGGTAGTCTCACTACCCTTCTTCTTCTTCAATTTTGCAAGGTAAACCTTGCAGTTCCTCTTCCAGTGCCCCACCTTGTTACAGTGAAAGCAAACAACTTTGCTCTTGGGGTCTTCAGCTTTTGGTGGAACCAGCATTTTCTCACCTACTTTCTTCTTCTTGGAAGGGTTCCTCTTCCTTTTCTTAGGATTGGAACCTTCACCAATTAGAAGAACAAAACTCTTCTTTGGGGGAAAATTTGATTCCACAGTCTTCAACATGTTGTGAAGTTCAGGCAGGCTGACATCCAACTTATTCATATGAAAGTTCACAACAAACTGCGAGAACGAACTCGGAAGCGATTGCAAGACCAAGTCTTGGCTCAACTCCCCATCCATGGCAAAACCAAGTTGTCCAAGATGTTCAATCAAATTGATCATCTTAAGTACATGGTCTTTCATAGATGATCCCTCAGACATCCTACAACCGAACAGCTCCTTCGATATCTCATATCGAGCTGTCCTCCCTGCCATATCATACAACTCTTGTAGATGCATGAGGATAGTGTGAGCATCCATATGCTCATGTTGCTTCTGTAGCTCAATGTTCATGGAAGCTAGCATGATGCATTGAACAACATTTGCATCATCTACCCACTTACAATACACAACATGTTCATCATTATGTGCATCACTAGCAGGTTCAGTGGGCTTAGGTGAGTCAATCACGTATTCCAGCTTCTCAATCCTGAGAACAATTCTCAAGTTTCGAATCCAGTCAGCATAATTAGGACCAGTCAACTTGTGAGCATCCAGTATGCTCCTGAGTGATAGTGCAGAAGACATAATGTATATTGTAAATCTGTAAATGATAAACACATAACAACACTTAGCAAATATTCGATTTCATTTTAAAACACTATATGAATCGGGTCTTTATTCATAAGTGGCTCCCACTAGTTTATATAATTTATTCAACCCCCTACGTGAAAAATTAAGCATTCATAATGCTAGTGGGAATAGGGATCCTACATTCCATTACACAACCCCGGCTGTGGCACGAACCGCCATGTAATATTCAATAGGCAGACAACTCTTGTCAATTACATCTTATGTTATTCCCTAATCAAACTTTAGCCTCTTGAATAATTGAGTCACGGCTGTGGCACGACAAACTCAATATTCTAAGTCAAGTCTAACCCAACATTCCGTACAATTGAATCAGTCCCCAAAGGCCCACGGCTGTGGCACGTACCGACCTTTAGATTCTTAGTCAATGTACACATCTCTATGTAATAGACAAGTATTTCTTATTTCGAAATCAAAGCCCTCGGCTGTAGCACGAACCGACAATGATTTGAAAATAAGAACTACTTTCTATCATGTTGGAAGGCTATGACCGACACAAGCCCGTTGTATCATTGGCCAATTACTAGTTGATATTATTTAATTTTAGAGGGATTATATTACGTTACAATCATAATCATATTATAAAGAGATTCTTCCTTTTAAATTAAATATTTCAAATCAATAATCAATAATCAGATGATTCCCAGATCGGGTGGAGCATTGTCAAGAGGCGTCACTTAATAACCCTTTCTTACAGATAGAAATCTGTTGTTGACAGAATCATCCTTTCTCTCATATTGAAAATTCATAGTCAATTACGTGTTTCATAAACACAAGAATCTCATGATTGTATTCATAATATTATTATTAAGGTTATGAAACAATTTCACTATACTAGATTGTCTAACAAGCGACTTATGTTCATTTAAGTTCACCTAAATCTATCATCGCATGATAAACTAAGCATATATCACATATATAAACATGAATAAACGTCAAGGTAGGCATGTTACATCATCTAGCATATTGGTCTAAGCATTATACATCTCTATGTATCACATGAAGCATTTAAAAGCTATTAAAACCGTCAAAAAATAGCTTTAAAAGACTTCTGTTAGCTATAAACAGTTCGAAACAATTTCATAAAATATCATATAATATACCATTAGAAGCGTCTCGAAAAGACGAATCCAACGGCACCAAAACACCCAATTCTGAGCTGGCACGCGCCCTCACGCGCCGAAACAAGGTCCCCCACGCGCGGCCACGCGCACACGCGCTGTCAGACACGTGTCAGAACACCGTCCACGCGCGCCACGCGCGCCACACGCTTCACGCGCCTACGACTATACGCTGACGTCAGCATGACGTCATCTGATGACGTCAGCACGTTGACCAGCGCGTGTCCACCACGCGCCGCGCGTGGTACACGGGCGCGTGTAACCCACGCGCGCACGGCAGACGCGCGGTCCTCCTTCCTGCGTCGACTGTTGCCGCCTGACAATTCTCTCGATCGCCGTGCAGCAGTACCTGACATCTGTGTCTTCTCTTTGCTTCCGTGCCATCAGTACAGCAACCACAGCAGATATATATATACATACTTACAATTTATATATATATATATATGATTATTTAATTACGAATTTAATTGCAAGATCTTCAAAAATTCATAATAAAAAATCTATACATCATAAAATTATTCAAAATATAACTAATTATTCTGTAGAACCCAGTTCAACATTCAAAATTATTCTGAGAAATGATTTCTCATCAGACATAATTAATCCATAATATAACTTGTAAAAATCATAATTAATTCATACAAGCACATAAAATTCTGAAATTTTTACCACAGATCTATATGCATACAACCTATGCTCTGATACCAGTGTTGGATTTTAATCGCAGCGGAGGCATGGTAAAACACTTTTACACATATAAAATCCAAATAAAAGCATATAAATTGTGATTAAAACATATGAATCGATTACTAACCTTTAATAGCGATCCAAAAGCAACGATCGGAGATCCTTAGCAGCTGTTCCTCAAACGTGAAGCACTCCACCGGTATCCACCAAGAAAACGACGTTAAGGAGGAGGAGGAGGTGGAGAGAATTAGGTTTTCTAAAAACTTTTGGGTTAGAATAAAAATAGGGTTTATAATAGTATATTTATAGGCAAAGTTTTCAGCTGAAATTTTCTCATAAAATATTATTATTATTAACCCATTTATTATTCTCATTAATAACTAAAACACCTTTTAATTATTAATCCTTTTTCTAAACACTTTAGAAATAATTCTCTCTCTTGATTTAATTTCCAAAATTAAATTCTTAATTAATAATATTAAGAACTTTTCTTAATTAATTTATAATCAATTAAATCTCATTTAATCAATTATTAAATTTGCCAATTAATTAATTATTTCATAAATAAATAATTATCAACCGTTATTAATTAATTTCTCCATCATTAAATCATTCTCTTTTTATGGTGTGACCCTGTAGGTTCAATATTAAGCCGGTAGTAGAAATAAATAATAATAAAACTATTTTATCATTATTTATATAAATTTTCTAATTTATTAAATATGATTAATTAATTAATCATATTTATTCTACATCGTGAGGGATACTTCTCAGCATATCGCGACTATCCGGATAATACGAATTCACTGCTTAGAATACCAAGAACCTATTCATTGAATAGTTACCGTACAATAAACTCCTTCTACCCTATAATGTCCTGATTAAATACAAGGCATCGATCTCGTGTCAAGCCTATCTAATTTAATCACTTGCTTACCATTTACTATGCTTAGTTCTATGCAAATTAGAAACTCCTTTCTAATTTCATTCACTCTGGCCAGAGATTCCTGAACTAGCACAAGTGGATCAGCCTTGAACATTCGCTTCCTTCACTGGAAGGGGTAGATCCTTTATTAATCATACAATATCTTCGTATACAAATTCCTATACCCAGTAGAGCCCTAATAATTGTCCCTGGAGACTAAGAACTAAACCAAAGCATAGTTCAGTGTACACAAGATGACTATGATGACCTCAAGTCTAAGGATACTTGTACAACTATCACTATGTGAACAACTGCTGACACGTGAGTGAACTCCATCAGTTGTTCAGCTGTGCGAGTCATGTTCAGTGAACTTATTCTATAATAAGCACCTACATACTGGCTATAGTGTCACCACACAAATGTCTATGAGAACAGACATCCTTCATAATGAAGCAAGCATAGTATGTACCGATCTTTGCGGATTATTAATTACCAGTTAGTAATCCTATGATCAGGAACTATTTAAGTTTAGAGTTATCATCTTTTAGGTCTCACTATTATGATCTCATCATAATCCATAAAAAGCTTTACTCTAAACTATGGTATATCTTATTTAAACACTTAAATAGATAGAGCCCGTAATAAAAACAAAACAAGTCTTTTATTAATATCAATGAAATCAAAACAGATTACATAAAAAGTTATTCCTAAATCCTAATGCATGATTGGACTTAGGACATATTCCTTTCAATCTCCCACTTGTACTAAAGCCAATCACTCTGGTATCTAATACCCATCTTGTCTTTATGACGATCAAAGTGACTTTCATAAAGTAGCTTTGTGAGTGGGTCTGCTATGTTGTTATATGTGTCACCTCTAATTCAATACAACACAAGAAATGTTATCGCGCTCCCACTAACCCTTTTGTAGACACATGGTTCATCTACGTTTTTCATAAAACCAAACTCTTTAATTGTCTCATCAAAACGGATGTTCCATCTACGAGAAGCTTGCTTTAAACCACATATGGTTCGCATCAGCTTACACACTAGGTTTTCATTTCTCTTAGAAAGAAAACCATCTGGCTAATTGCCAGATCTCATAGTCGTAGTAAGCAACAATCTCAAGCAAAATCCGAACTGATTATAACAGGGCTACAGGTAAAAGGTTTCATCAAAGTCAATCCATTGCCTTTGTTTGAATTCTTTTGCCACAAGCCTGGCCTTAAAGGTCTCCACCTGGCCATCTGCTCTAATCATTCTTTTGTATCCCGTATACATAGATTTTATTCCGGATTTCATGGCACTATGCCATTTCTCTGAGTCAACACTACTCATAGCCTCATTATAGGTCACAGGGTCGTCATCATCAATGATCGACAAGTCATTGTCATTCTCAATGACAAGGCCATATTACCTCTCAGGTTGGCGAGACACTCTCCCTGACCAACGAATGGGCTGTTCCACAGAAGGTTGTTCAGTAAGAACAGGTGTTTCCACTTGATCCGTAGTAGTTTGTGCTTCTTGAACTTCATCAAGTTCAATTTTGCTCCCACTGTTTCCTTCAAGGATAAACTCCTTTTCCAAGAAGGTAGCATGTCTGGAGACAAACACCCGATGATCGGTGTAAAAGTAATACCCTAAAGTCTCTTTAAGATATCCCATAGAACTACATTTTACGGATCGATATTCCAGCTTATCTGGGTCAACTTACTTGACATAAGCTGGACATCCCCAAATCTTAACGTGTTTAAGACTCGGTTTCCTTTCTTTCCATATCTCATACGGAGTTTGAGGAACAGATTTGGAAGGCATCTTATTCAGTAAATATGCTGAGGTTTCCAATGCATAACCCCATAGGAATACTGGAAGATTTGCATAGCTCATCATGGACCGAACTATGTCTAACAAAGTTCGATTTCTCCTTTCAGATACCAATCTGGAGGCGTCCACTGGGAGACTATACCATTTACTTTGAGATAATCCAGAAACTCTCCATTCAAGTATTCACCACCTCGATCTAATCGAAGAATTATAATATTATGTTTGGTTTGTTTCTCCACTTCATACTTATACTCTTTGAACTTTTCAAAGGCTTCAGACTTGTGTTTCATCAAACACATATCCGAATCTAGATCTATTATCCATGAAAGTAATGAAGTATGAAAATCCACCCATGGCTTGCGTAGACATTGGTCCACATACATCTGTGTGTACCATTCCTAGCAAATTTGCAGCCCTCTCTCCATGTCTACTAAATCAAGACTGCAGTGCCACAATGAAGTGAGATTTTCATCATTATTTAAAGTACCACGTCCATAAATAATATTATCTCTAAGAATAGAACATTCATTATTCTCAATAATAAATGAAAATCCAGCCAAGTCTAACATGGGAATAATATTCCTCACAATCGAGGGAACAAAATAACAATTATTTAAAAAAACAATAGTCTTGCCCGTAGGCATATGTAAATGAAATGATTCTACATCTTCAGCAGCAACTCTTGCTCCATTTCCCATCAGTAGAATCACCTCCTCTTCCTCAAGAGTCCTACTTCTTCTTAGTCCCTGCAACAAATTGCAGATGTGAGAACCACAGGCGGTATCTAATACCCAAGTAGAAATTTGATTTAATGACATATTCACTTCTATCATGAACATACCTGAATCAGAAGCGGTAGTCTCACTATCCTTCTTCTTCTTCAATTCTGCAAGGTAAACCTTGCAGTTCCTCTTCCAGTGCCCCACCTTGTTACAGTGAAAGCAAACAACTTTGCTCTTGGGGTCTTCAGCTTTTGGTGGAACCGGCGTTTTCTCACCTACTTTCTTCTTCTTGGAAGGGTTCCTCTTCCTTTTCTTAGGATTGGAACCTTCACCAATTAGAAGAACAGAACTCTTCTTAGGGGGAAAATTTGATTCCGCAGTCTTCAACATGTTGTGGAGTTCAGGCAGGCTGACATCCAACTTATTCATGTGAAAGTTCACAACAAACAGCGAGAACGAACTCGGAAATGATTGCAAGACCAAGTCTTGGCTCAGCTCCCCATCCATGGCAAAACCAAGTTGTCCAAGACGTTTAATCAAATTGATCATCTTAAGTACATGGTCATTCACAGATGATCCCTCAGACATCCTACAACCGAACAGCTCCTTCGATATCTCATATCGAGCTGTCCTCCCTGTCACATCATACAACTCTTGTAGATGCATGAGGATAGTGTGAGCATCCATATGCTCATGTTGCTTCTGTAGCTCAATGTTCATGGAAGCTAGCATGATGCATTGAGCAACATTTGCATCATCTACCCACTTACGATACAGAACATGTTCATCATTATGTGCATCACTAGCAGGTTCAGTAGGCTTAGGTGAGTCAATCATGTATTCCAGCTTCTCAATCCTGAGAACAATTCTCAAGTTTCGAAGCCAGTCAGCATAATTAGGACCAGTCAACTTGTGAGCATCCAGTATGCTCCTGAGTGATAGTGCAGAAGACATAATGTATATTGTAAATCTGTAAATGATAAACACATAACAACACTTAGCAAATATTCGATTTCATTTTAAAACACTATATGAATCGGGTCTTTATTCATAAGTGGCTCCCACTAGTTTATCTAATTTATTCAACCCCCTACGTGAAAAATTAAGCATTCATAATGCTAGTGGGAATAGGGATCCTACATTCCATTACACAACCCCGGCTGTGGCAGGAACCGCCATGTAATGTTCAATAGGCAGACAACTCTTGTCAATTACATCTTATGTTACTCCATAATCAAACTTTAGCCTCTTGAATAATTGAGTCACGGGTGTGGCACGACAAACTCAATATTCTAAGTCAAGTCTAACCCAACATCCCGTACAATTGAATCAGTCCCCAAAGGCCCACGGCTGTGGCACGTACCGACCTTTAGATTCTTATTCAATGTACACATCTCTATGTAATAGACAAGTATTTCTTATTTCAAAATCAAAGCCCTCGGCTGTAGCACGAACCGACAATGAATTAAAAATAAGAACTACTTTCTATCATGTTGGAAGGCTATGACCGACACAAGCCCGTTGTATCATTGGCCAATTACTACTTGATATTATTTAATTTTAGAGGGATTATATTACGTTACAATCATAATCATATTATAAAGAGATTCTTCCTTTTAAATTAAATATTTCAAATCAATAATCAATAATCAGATGATTCCCAGATCGGGTGGAGCATTGTCAAGAGGCGTCACTTAATAACCCTTTCTTACAGATAGAAATATGTTGTTGACAGAATCATCCTTTCTCTCATATTGAAAATTCATATTAAATTACGTGTTTCATAAACACAAGAATCTCATGATTGTATTCATAATATTATTATTAAGGTTATGAAACAATTTCACTATACTAGATTGTCTAACAAGTGCCTTATGTTCATTTAAGTTCACCTAAATCTATTATCGCATGATAAACTAAGCATATATCACATATATAAACATGAATAAACGTCAAGGTAGGCATGTTACATCATCTAACATATTGGTCTAAGCATTATACATCTCTATGTATCACATGAAGCATTTAAAAGCTATTAAAACAGTCAAAAAATAGCTTTAAAATACTTCTGTTAGCTATAAACAATTTGAATTAATTCATTCCTATTCTAAGTTCAGAATAATTAAATGTTTTATATTTTGCTACAATTACTCTTAATTATGCAAGTAATCTATTTCTCTCTTGAGCAAATACCCATTCTTTCGGGTTATTTGCGAACCCTGAATTGGGATGTTTTGAAATCAAAATGATTTGACATCAAAATACTCTACGGGCTGGATGGATACTATGAGGGCCATTGATGAGATGGATCCTATGGGCCGGGGATGGACCGAACCCTTGGGCGATAGTGCCTGGGTACCCGAATGGATCTATACGGTTGGGTATAGATCTACACTAAATCCTGACTGATCAGTAGGGTATGAGTGTGAACTAGTGTCCAGTCTAATTTATTGTTGATCTCCATTAACAACATTCTCTCTCTCGAAAGGTTTTACGATTCCAAAACCGGACAAACCCCTGATTCAGGAGATGAATCTGGGAGTTGCTCGTCACCTCTGTTTTATAATTCAGGGCTGGTAATAGCCAATATTTATTCGCTCAGCTTCTTCAAAGATATAGAAATTTAGAAATTATCTAAAAATTTGTCCGGAAAAGTTCTTTTGATAATGATACTTGGAAATCATTTATATACTTGCTGGGCATTTTTGGCTCACTCTTACTTTGTAAATTCTTATTTCTTTCAGAACTAGATAAGGATAAAAGTGAATAGCTTTTGATAGACAACCGAAGTTAGAGAGATCTCCGCTGCGAGAGGACGAAAATGTTAGAAAAATAAAACAAGGGCATTAGTATAAAGGTATTTAAACTTGTATTCTTGTTGTTGTGAATTGTAGAAGATTAGATTCTTGTTTCATACCATAACCTGTAAACGATCCGGTTTTAAGGGGTTATTTGTATATTATTTCAAATTATGTAAAGATTATTTAGTGACACCAAATCTTGACCCCAGATTTGGGTTGAACATCTGGAAATAGCAGAACAGAAGATTACAAATCCTGATGTGCTGAATCATCTGAAAGTATCTACTTTGGTTGTCAGATCCTTATACACAGCTCATGAAGCAACAACTAGTAAAATCAATCAGATTAAGGAATCATCGATTGCTTCAAAGTCGCTTACTCATCAGGAAATTCAGAAACAAATTTCACCAATAGTTCTCAGACAAACTGTAATTGAAGCCAGTCAAGCTAGATTGGAAGCTAATCAAGATCAAATGTTTGATCAACTTATTGAAGTACAGAATTCAATGGAGCTGATTATTTCTCTACTGCTTGGTGATGAAGCCAAAAGGGGGGAGAAAATTGATAAAATCTAAATGCAAACAGCTGTCATTGATAGGTACTAATGATGAAAATTCTGATGGAGGTAATAAGGGGGAACAAAAGGAGAGTAAAAGAGGGAGCAAGAGGAGTGAAAGAAAAGTTGAAGAATTGATTGCGACTACTAAAATACAAAAATCTTCACAAGTCACAACTATTGCTGATGAAGACCAAGGTATTCTGGAGAAAGAAGCTGGTGCTGAAGCAAGCAAATATTTCAAAGTCTAAAAGTTAAAGGAAGAAAGACAACTCTGTTCTCCCAAGGATCCAAAGATTCAATTATTTGATTATGAGGTGAGTAGAAGAATATTTGCAAAGAAAGATCCTAGAGTTGATCTTGAACAGCTAAGGCAAACGGAGGAAGACTTTAAAAATTCTATGAAGACAACAAATGCTTATATTTCTCATGTACTTTATGAAGATGATCCTTCTAATAGACCAACCAGAGGTACAATTATAAGGGAAATCAGTCAGGCAGAAGATGAAAGATCTTTCAGATCTCAAGCTATTGGAACTGCTGACATGAAGCTTAAAGGAAAGGAGAAAAGAAAAGTCAAGGATTTCAAAGTCTAAAGCCAAAGCTGGAGACAGTATTAAAGGAATTTGAATCTTAAACTCTGATAGATTTAATCTATATAGTAGTTACAACTCTTGATATTGAAGAAAATTTACTTAAAGCAGAAATCATCCAAGCTAGTTTAAGAAGGAAGATTTCTGGAAGCATTCTAAGCTGAGGAAGTGAAGTTAGTCTCTGACATTGCTCAAGTTAAAGAAGCGGTTCAGGATGAAGAGTTAAAGTCTAATATTCATTGAAGCAACATTGAATATGCATACTTGATTCCTGCATTTAGATAGTTTTGACATCATCAATTGGAACTTATCCATAATTCCATAATGAACAAGTAGGGGGAGATTGTTATGAGCAATTGATAATATCAAACAGAAACTATCAATAGCATCTATAGATGGTAATTACTGACAACGACGGATGATGGTGATAATCATCGATGATGATGACATCGATGGATGTTGATATTTGACGGATAACGATATCGACGGATGATGATGTCAACGGATGATAAAATCAGTATTTGTCACATCAGTTGATCTTTGAAGAGGAAAAGGAAACAAGAAACTCAAGTCCGTGGAGGACTTTATCTCAGAAGCAATATTATAGGTTTCCGTGTTAATAGAATAGGATTCCTTATATATTGGTAGTTGTGCTCTATATAAAGCACATATTAGGTTCATGCTATAAGCATTGCGACGTTGTTATATTTTTCGCATAACCTAACAGCTCTCAATGATATCTTGTTCATCCTTTCGAGAGAGTACTTGTGTAATACATTTTTAAAAGATTGATATAGAAACTTTTGATTCTGTTGAAGCTTTGTCGAGTTGATTATATTAACTGTATTCACCCCCCTACAGTTGATTAAGGGCCTATTATTTATAATTTTCTTTATGTGTTCAATGATAATGTGTGGAGTTTCATCTTTTGAATGCATAAATTCCATCGAAGTGTACCTTGAGTAGTCATCCACCGTCACCAGTGCATACTTCTTTCTAGATATGGACATGACATTTACAGGGCCAAATAAATCCATATGAATACGTTGTAGTGCAATATTAATGGAATTCACGGATTTGCTTTTGTGGCTGGATCTCTTTATTTTTTCTTTTTGACAAGCTTAACAGACTTTATTTTGAGCAAATTCCAAAGTTGGCATGTCTCTCACAAATTCTCTTTTCACCAGAGTATTAATTTCTTTGTAGTTTAAGTGAGAGAGTTTTTTGTGCCAGAGTTTGCTTTATTCACTAGAAGCCTTGGTGTAGAAGCAACATATCATGTCATATTTTGCTGAATTCATGTCAGCAACATATAGGCTTCCCTTCCTTACTCCTTTTAGAGTAACTACACCATTCTTCTTGCTTGTGATTGAGCAATCTTCTTTGTCAAAAATAACCTTAAAACCTTTATTTGTATATTGACTGACACTTAGAAGGTTTACTTCAAGACCTGCAACTAGTGCTACATCTTCAATGACAATATTTCCATGAATCAAATTGCCATATCCCTTTGTGAATCCCTAGTTGTTGTCTTCAAAGGTCAGCAAAGGGCCAACCATCTCCTAAAACTGTGATAGCTAGGCTTTGTCACCTATTATGTGTCTGGAGCTTCCACTGTCAACTGCACACAATGAGATTTAAGTGTGTTTAGTTACCCAAGCAGTGTTGGGCACTTTCTTCTTCTTGACAGAGTTAGCAAAAGTAGAACTTGAACATTCAAAAGAGACAACAAATGTTAGTTTGATCACATATTTAAAGTTGACTTCTTTTAGATCCTTTCTCAACTTGTGACAGCCGGTCATAACTTTCATGTTACATGGAATGAAATCAAACTTGTCATATAAAGAGTAGGGGTCATTTATTTATGCTTCATTGTATTTGCAAGCTCCATACTCTGGCTCACTAACAACCTTTTTACAAAGGTGAGTTAGATGATTTGTTGAGCCACATATTTGACACTACTTTCTGGGAGCATCTGCAATATAGGCATAATTGTTGTTTTTGTTGACACATATCTTTCTATTTTGTTCTTCTTTTTCTTTCCAGTTTTTTTCATTCTTGATCTCATTTACTGGTGTCTTGATAACTGCACTAGCCTCAGGCTTATTCTCACATTCAGTGTTGAGATTGGATTTTGCATTCTTCATTTCATCATCTTCATCTGTAATTTCTTGCTAGATGATAAGCTCCTTTTCACTGAAGTTCACCTCAAAAGCTTTGAACAAGGGTGCATTCTCCTTTTTGAGCACCACATGAACTTCTTTATTCACACTTTCCTTTCCTTTGTCAACATCACATTTCTTATGAGATACACCAGCCTCACAGTCCAGGCCAATAGCTATATTAGCACAAGGCTTGTTCTTCTCATAGTACTGACCAACCAATTGAGATGCATTTTTAAAGGATTTGAGCTTCATATCATTTTTCTCACTTTTTTTCTCTTAGCACAACTTCTACTTCCTCTGCACACTTCAACTTGTTCTTGAGGTATTCATTTTCTTGTCTAATTGCTTCTAGAAAAACAAAATGCAGCTCTAGTTCTCGTTTTTCAATCTCAACTTTCTCATTCACTTTTGACAGCCTAGTCACTTTTTCAGTAGCTACCACCATTATGTGAATGTAAAACATTTCTACGCTCATCTTTTCAACATTTTTCTTATATTGTGTAGCATTCAAATAAATGGTGGTTAGAATAGGTACCTCGAATTTAGATGCAGATGACTCTCCTTGCTCCAAGGCCAAGAGAGCATAGTTTCCATATTCTTCAATATCATCTTCATCATCTGTGTCATCCAAACTCTTGCCTTAATCAATATAAGCTTTTCCCTATTATTTTCTCAGAAGTTCTTTATACTTAACTTCAAGCTCCATATAAGCCTTATCCTTCTTCACCTTCTTTGGCTTCCTGCATTCTTGTGGCAAGGTGACCAAGTTCATCACAGTTGTACCATCTAATTTTTGATCTACCCACAGATCCTGACTTGTAGCCACCTAAGGTAGTTGCATTTGTCTGAGTCTTTCCTTTCCAGTTGTTATTGTAGGACGTTTGACTTTTACCCTTGAAATACCTAGGCTTCTTGACTCTGATGTTTGAAAATTTTCTTGCTAGATAAGCTATAGATTGGTCAGTTTCATCCAACTCATCAAGAATATAGTACTCATCCTCTTCTAACTCTAAAATAACTTTTTTTGAGGTTCCTTATTCTTCTACTCGATAGCTTGAATAACTTGAGTCTGGGGTTCAATTTTATCTTTAGTAATTTTCTTGGTATTGGATATCAAGGCACTTGATACATCCACAGTATGCCTTTGACTCACTTTTAATGACTTTCTTTGCATCATTTCTAGCTCATAGGTTTTGATAATTCCATACAAAACCTCCAAAGTTATTATCCTTAGATCTCTTCCTTCTCTTATTGCAGAGATCATTTGTTCTAAATGGTCAGGAAGAGTGAGCAAGAATTTAAGGTTAACTTCCTCAGCTTTATAGTATTTGTCATGAAGTCGCAAGTCATTTATCAACTTGTTGAATCTTTCAAGCACCTCATTATTACCTTCTTTAGGTTCAACCATGAAACCTTCATATTATGAGACTAGATCCTTCTCTGGTTTGATCTCACCTCTTCAGTATCTTCTCACAAGATCTCTATATTTTTCCAAATTTGTTTAGCTGAATTACAGTTGATAATTGAAGGGCATATGGCATAGCCTATTTGTATATTCGAGGATTTAACTCAACTCAAATAAGAATGTAATAAGTAAATAGTGGATCTATCGTTAGAGAGATCTCACAAAGTAACATCTGTCAAAGGGTTAAGAAAAATTATTCATCTACATACTTGAAGACTTAATTCACTGGAAGAAGCTCAAGAAATTGATCAAGCCTCAGTGATATAAATCAAGATTGTGGATTTAATCAAGTGACAGAGATCTCGTCAGGGTATCAAGTAATTACAAGGATTTAATCTGAAGAATATCAAAGTATCAAAGTAAAGACATGAAGAAATGTCACGGAAGTTAGTCACTCATGAACCAGACAGTACATCGAGTGTCAACGTTGAAGTGGTGGAATTGATTCATATATTTCAGTGATTTTCAGAAGATATTCAGAAGAATGGATGTTGCTCAAGATTAGTATTAATTCTCTATTAATTAATTAAGTCATATAATTTAATTAAGAGAATAAATTATATCTGCAAAGATTAATTTATTTTATTAATTGAATTAATTGATTAATTAATTCAGAATTAATATTAAGGTTTTTCAGGTTTTTAATTGATTTAAAATCTGTTATTAATTCATAAAGACAACTAATTGTATTAGTATGACAATCGGTATGACAATCAATAGTCATACCGAAAGTCATGCTAATTCAAAAGGATTGTCTTATCAGATTTTTTATTACATTAAAATCTATTATTAATTCAGTAAGACAATCTGATTTTGAACTACTATGACAATCGGTATGACAATTGATAGTCATACCGAAAGTCTTGCTAGTTCATTCTGATTGTCTTGCCAGCTCAAAGAGATTGTCATGCCAGTACATTCTACTCGACTGTTGGATTAAAAGAAGCAGCAGAAGACATGCATGCAATTATAAAAAAGAACACACAAGTCAAGAGAGAAGCAGAAACAAAAAGCAAGATATATCATTTTTCATCTGCTTTATTCAAGATCAAAATTCTAGATTGTAAAGTTAAATCCAAACCACTAGAATTATTTATCTTGTTCTTGTGTAATAATCTAGCGGATCAAAATCCCTAGAACTTAATCTCAAATCACTTATAGCATTTGATCTTTTTATTGCAAAAATAGAAAAAGTTCATGTTGAATTTATTCTAGATTTGTGATAATTGATTTGAGATTAATCCCTTGTAAACGATACCGTTGTTGTAACACCTTTCAAGTTTAATAATAATTTTATTTAACTTGAATTTTGTTTCACATTTTTATTCCGCATTTTATTCGATTAAACGGTATTGTTTGTATTCAACCCCCCTTCTACAAACATATTGAGACCTAACAATTGGTATCAGAGCCTTCTGATTAACGTACAAATCAAGATCCTAGACTTTTGTGTTTCTTTCACTCCTTGAATTTTTTATTCACTCAAAAAATTCATAATGACTACACAAAAAGTTGGAACCGTTAAAATTCCACTTTTCGATAAAGAAAATTATGTTATGTGGAAGAAGAAGATGCTACTGTTTTTACAAGTTGCTAATCCCAAATATCTGCAAGTGTTAAAGAAGGGTCCAAAAATTCCTATGGTTATTGAACCAGAGGTAATAGAAAATGATGTGGTGATCACCAAAGCGAGAACTTATGTGAAAGATCCTGAGGATTTCTCTCCTGCTGAAATAGAAGAAGCCTCCCTGGATGCTAGCCTTCAATTAATTTTAGTAGATTCCCTTGATCCCTTGATGAAAAGACATGTGATGAATTGTAAAGATTCTAAACATATATGGGAAACTATTGAGGTTATTAATGAAGGCACAGAGGAAGTTAGGGAGAACAAGTTAGAAATCCTAACCTCTGAGTATGAATACTTTAAATCTAATCCAGGAGAAGGAATCACTGAAGTGTTTGAGAGGTACAATGCATTGATCAACAATCTGAACATTAATGGTAAATACTATTCCATCAGGGAGGTCAACAAAAAGTTCCTTTTAACACTGCCAACTCATCTCGAACATAGAATCACTGCCATAAGAGAAGCAAGAGATCTGAGTGAGATTTCTTTGGATAGGCTCTATGGTGTGTTAAAGACTTATGAGTTGGAGCAGATTCAGCAGAAGGAAGTTTACGGGAAAGAAAGAGTGGTCAGCACGTCTACTGCTCTAGTAGCTGATGAACAATAACAACAACCACAATATCAACAACAATCTCAACAGTCAGAAAGAATGGTACAGTCTTCCAAGGTTAAAGATAATGTGATAGTAGCAGAATTTGATCCTCCTACTACAAATCAATCAGGAGATGATTTTTATTCCTTGGAAGAACTGGAGCAATTGGAGGATGAGTCAATGGCCCTGATTGTCAAGAGATTCTCAAATGTCAGATTCAAAAATAATCCCAAGTTCAAGTACAAGTCCAACTACAACAGATTCCAGAAAGGTGGATCTTCATCCTCTAACACCAGCAGTGGTGGGTATAAAACAGGGATGGTTGATCGAAGCACCATTCGATGCTTCAACTGCAATGAGTTGGGACACTTTGCCACAGAATGCAGGAAGCCAAAACAAGTTAGGAAGAACTCTTACGATTCTAATCAGAAGAGTAAATCTGAAAGGGCTTACCTGGCAAAGGGAAGAAGCTGGGATGATACTGACAGTGAAGATGAAGAAGTTGGGAATCTTGCTCTCATGGCTAGTGATGCAAACACCTCATCGTCAAGAAAAGAGGTAAAATTTACTGATGCTGAATTAGTTTATCATCTAGGAGGTTCCTTAGATTGTGCTCGTCGTGATAATGAATTGTTAAATTAACAAATCAAAGACCTTGAGAAAGAGGTCAATGAATTAAGACTTGTGCACATTAATCAAGATAAATTAAAAGAACAAGTATCTTTTCTAGAGAATAGAGTTGACTGTTATAGACAACTTGAAACTATTCTCAAAGACAAGATCACCGGTCTTGAGGCTAAGGTTAAAGCTTACTTTAATTCTTGTTCGAAGTCCAAAGAGTTTTACAATAAGCAAGCTGTTAATCAAACATCTGGAATAGGTTATGATTACAATGCTGCTATTGGAAAATTAGGCATAAACTCCCCTCCTCATGTCTGTGCTAAAGGAAGGGAAGTACCACATGTGCTTAAGGGTGTTGATGAACCCCTCTATAAAGAATCAATTGCTGAACCATTTGATGAGACGTCATTTATTATTCAAGAAGAAATCCGTGCTGAAGATAATGCTAATGAGAAAGCTGTCTCCAAGTCAAGTGTGTCAAAAGTTCCAGTCAAGGTTGTGAAAGCAACTGAGACTAACTCAGACACACATGAGTTGGATAACACAAATGCCATGTCTACCATGCATAAGTTGCCTATTGTTAATCCCTCTCATAAAGCATGTGGTGTTCCTGATTGTATTTCTTGTGATTTTAATCTGATGTATGCTTATTTTAATGGTAAGCATGTTTCTAATGATAAGACTACTCCTCGTCAGCATGTGAATAATAGAAAGCATGATAGGTTTAAGACTGCTAGTCCTCCTAAAGCTAGAAAGGAGACATTTGTGCCTAAGCCTAAACAGAAATTTGTCAAGGCTGTTCACAAGGTCAAATGTTCAGTCATTGAGAACGTTGAGAATATTAAAATTAAGAATGTTGTTTTGCCTGATAAAGGCCAATTTTACAAGTATGCCGGACCCAGCCAAGCTTGGGTTCCGAAGAAGGTCTAATCCATTTGTATTGCAGGGCATTAAATAGGTACAACCGGTAGTGTGGATTCTTGACAGCGGATCGTCAAGATATATGACCGGAGATAGAGCCCTGCTATCAAATGTGGTTGAGAAAGCTGGCCCAATGGTTACCTTTGGAGATAACAACAAAGGTTTAACGGAGGGATATGGTTGTTTGCTAGCTGGAAATGTTATCATTGAAAATGTGTATGTTGTGCAAGGACTTGAACACAATCTGCTTAGCATTAGTCAGTTCTGTGACAACGGCTACAATGTTTTATTCAACAAGCTGAAGTGTCAGATTCTGCACAAGAAAAGTGAAAAACCCTCCTTAATGGGAATCCGGAAAGGAAATATGTTCGTAGCTGACATGAACTATGGAAGCAATCCTGAAGTCAATTGTTTCTATGCAAAGGCATCGTCAGATGAGAGTTGGCTATGGCACAAGAGACTTTCTCATCTCAATTTCAAAACAATGAATTCTCTTGTAAAAAGAGAATTGGTAAGAGGTCTGCCTCAGCTGGAATTCTCTCCAGAAGGATTATGTGAGGCTTGCCAGAAAGGAAAGTCAAAGAAAGCAAGTCACAGAGGCTCTGACACATCTTCCATAACTGGTGTTCTGCAATTATTGCACATGGATTTATTTGGACCAGTTAATGTCCTTTCGATGTCAAAGAAGTGTTACTGTCTTGTGATAGTTGATGACTATTCCAAGTATACGTGGGTTTTATTTCTACACTCTAAGGATGAAACACCACAAGTTGTGATTGATCATATCAAGATGATTGAGTTAGATTCTAATGTCCCTGTTAGAGCAATAAGGTCAGATAATGGAACAGAATTCAAGAATTCACTTCTCAATGTATTCTGTACAGACAAAGGGATTACCAGAAAATTTTCAGCTCCTAGAACCCCTCAGCAAAATGGAGTGGTAGAAAGGAAGAATCGTACATTGATTGAAGCTGCAAGAATGATGTTAAGTCAATCAGGTCTTCCAATGTACTTTTGGGTTGAAGCTGTCAATACTGCATGTTATACTCAGAATCGAACTCTAATCAATAAAGACTTCATGAAAACTCCTTATGAAATTTTGAATGAACAGAAACCTTCTATCAAATACTTTCATGTATTTGGTGCCAGATGCTTCGTGCTCAAGGATGGAGATGATCGTCGTGGTAAATTCGAGGCAAAGGCATATGAGGGTATTTTTATTGGATATGGAAGAAGATCATACAGAGTGTATATCATTGATCAACACAAAGTAACTGAAAGTGTCAATGTTACATTTGATGACACTAAACTCCCTAGTATCCAAACTGAAGATCCTTCTGAGAAACTGAAGTTTGATGATATGCCAGATTCAGAATCAGAACATGGTCAAGAACCTGAGTTTGTTGCTGGTGAAGAACCTGTTAATCATGATGATACTCAAGGTAATAGTGATGGAAACTTTGGCAACAATGGAGATACCACTGCTACTAACGGAGAATCTTCAAGTCAACATGGCAACAACTCAGGAGGAGATGTTGAAGGATCATCTAGTAGGACACAACATCCCAATGAATTTCAAGGCGAATCATCAAGATCAAATCTTCCAAGACAGACTGTCTGGAATAAAGCTCATCCTTTTGAGTTGATTATTGGTGATCCAGATGTTGGAGTCAGAACTAGAAGTGCTACTCAAAATGAGTGTTTGTTCCTAGGATTTCTTTCTGAGATGGAACCTAAGAAGATTGAAGAAGCACTAACTGATCCAGATTGGGTGATTGCTATGCAAGATGAACTCAATCAGTTTGAAAGTCAACAAGTCTGGAAACTGGTACCTAGACCTACACACAAGAAATCTTTTGGTACTAGGTGGGTATTCAGGAATAAACTAGATGAAGATGGTGTGGTTACAAGAAACAAGGCAAGACTGGTAGCAAAAGGGTATTCTCAAGCTGAAGGCATTGATTATGATGAAACCTATGCTCCAGTGGCTAGACTTGAGGCCATCAGGATATTTCTAGCATTCGCAGCATTCTCAAACTTTAAAGTTTATCAAATGGATGTCAAGAGCGCCTTTCTGAATGGAAAGCTGGATGAAGAGGTATATGTAGAGCAACCTCTTGGTTTTGAAGATCCAGATCATTTGGATTTTGTCTTCTTTCTTTTCAAGGCTATCTATGGGCTCAAACAGTCTCCAAGAAAATGGTATGACACTCTCTCTGAATTTCTTATTGAAAATAGCTTTATTAGAGGTGTCATAGACAAAACTCTCTTTTCTAAAAAACATAAGAATGATACTATATTAGTCCAAGTCTATGTGGATGATATAATATTTGGGTCTACTAATGATAATCTCTGTAAGAGATTTGCTAAGTTAATGCACAGCAAGTTTGAAATGAGCATGATGGGAGAGCTGAAGTTCTTTCTTGGATTACAAGTAAATCAAAGGTTAGATGGAACATTTATTTGTCAATCCAAGTATCTCAAGGAACTCCTCAAAAAGTACAATCTAGAGGATTCTGCATCAGCAAGGACTCCATCAACTACAGCTGTCAAGCTTGGACCATGTGAAAACTCCATTAAGGTAGATGTCACAAGCTACAGAGGTATAATTGGCTCATTACTCTATCTTACTGCAAGTAGACCAGATATTATGTATGCTACATGCTTATGTGCAAGGTTCAAGCGGATCCTAGAGATATTCATCTCGTTGCTGTTAAACGAATCTTAAGATATCTTAAGGGAACACCAAATCTAGGTATTTGGTACCCTAAAGAATCTGGTTTTAACCTTGTTGGATATACAGATTCAGATTACGCAGGAAGTGTTGTTGATAGGAAAAGCACCTCAGGGAGTTGTCAATTCCTAGGAAGCAGGCTAGTCTCATGGTACAGCAAGAAACAGCAAACAGTTTCCAACTCAACGGCCGAGGCTGAATATATTGCTGCTGGAAGCTGCTGTGCTCAGATCTTGTGGATTAGGAACCAGCTACGAGACTATGGCTCTGTATTGAACAAAATTCCTATTTTATGTGACAATACAAGTGCAATAGCCATCACCAACAACCCTGTGCAGCACTCGAGGACAAAGCACATTGACATCAGGTATCATTTTATTAGAGAGCACGTCATGAATGGTACTGTTGAACTATTTTTTGTTCCAACAGAAGAACAAATAGCAGATATTTTCACTAAACCACTTGATGAATCCACATTTACCAGATTAGTTGGTAAATTGGGCATGTTGAATAGTTTTAGTGATTAATTTAATTAATATCTGAGATCTGTTCTTGAATGAATTTACAAATGAATTTTTCATAAATGAAAAATTCATTTGCAAATTTATTTTATCATTGTATCATATTTCTTGCTTATTTCTATGTAATTTCTATTATCTTATCTTATTTATTTACTCAACTTGTTAATTTTAATGTCTCAGAATATTTTATTTTCTCTAAAAATATTTTTCTATGAATTTAATTTGTTAAAATTCAAAAGAAATCTATTTTTGGACTGAAAATATTATTATCTCTGAAATATTTTAATTATTTTATTTATGTAAATATTTTCTGCAATATTCATTTCAGTTTTCTGAAATTGAAATATTTTATATATTTTGTTTTTATGTTAATTATTCAGTATATGTAAATACTTATTTATCTTATACTAGAATGACAATCGGCAAGACAATTGAAATTGTCTTGCTGAAAGTCATTTTAGTAATAATGATTGGTTATTTTAAAATCAGATTAATTTTATAACTTGCAAGACAATCGGTATGACTATTGATTGTCATGCCAGTAATAAAATTAATATCAGACTTATTATGTCTTATTTTGTACTGGTATGACAATCGATATGACTATCAGATTGTCATACCAGTTATATATTAATATTTGTTTTGTTTGATTTGTTTTTTTCTGTCTTTAAGCTGGTGTGACAATCGGTATGACAATCGGTATGACAATCCGATTATCATACCAGTTATACTACTTAATCGTTTTTGCGTGTTCTAATTTCCATTCAGTTTCTTTTTCTTAAAAAATTCCAACAGTTTATCTTTTCTCTCTTCTCTCTCTTCGACCAAAAACAAACTCAACTGCCATTGTCTTCCTTTGCTCGAATTTTTACTCAGCAAACTAAATCATCACTCCTGTGATATATACTTACATATATATACATACAGGAGTGCTGCCAAAAATTTTTCAATTTTTTTTTTCTTTCGAATCAATTTTTTTTCCCCTTCAAATTTCAGTTTGTGTTTGTTGATTTTGAGTATTTTTAATTTTAATTTCAATTTCTGTTTTGTGTCTTTTGGCTTTTCAAATCTGTGTTTGTGAGTTAGGAATTTTAACGAGATACATTCCTGTCTAAATTTTTCGATTATAATTAATTTAATTCGAATTATTAAATTAATTTAATTAATTCGAATTTTCTTAATATTATTCTTAAAATTCTGAAAGTGTGTGTCTTATTATTATTTTAAATGGCTCTCAATTTCTAAATTGTCGCGCATAATCAGGTTGGTTATTTTAATCCAGAAAAATGTGATGTGGAAAAATTTAAGCCTTGGATTAGATTTTTAAATGACCATTCGATTGTTAGCTCTGCTATTAAATCAAATGTGATTTTAAATGTCGATCTGCTTAGACTGATATGCACAACCTCTACTGTGGCCGATGATTCAAAATCTTTTTCATTCACCGTGGCAAACACACAGTATGTGGTTGATGAAACAGTAGTCAATCAAGCGTTAAATTTTCCATTGGACAATTTCTGTAATTTACCCTCTGAAAATGATATCACAAACTTTTTCCATGCTATTCACTATCAGGGGGTGATCAATTTAACCAAACTTTCTAAATCCAATTTGGTGTCTGAATGGGACATTTTCTTCGATACAATTTCTAAAGTGTTTGCCAACTGCACTAAATCCAACTTTCACAACATCACTTCCACTCTGCAGTATATTGGTCTTGCGGTTGTTTTCAATCAAAGGATCCATTTTGGCAAACTCCTTTTTCCCATTCTCTTGAGACGTCTCACTACTGCTTTACGTGATCATTCTAAAAATCGTAGGGTATCATGTTACTATGCTCGTTTTCTCATGCTTATAGCAGATCATCTTCTCACACCTGAGCACAAAGCCCTTTTTGCTAACTCTGCAGTAACCGAACCCCCTCCAGTAAGCAAAAAGATTTACACCCGCCAAGACACAACCTTCAAATTCATGCAAGTTCCAGTACTTGTATCTGCTTTCATGGCCACTTATATTCCCTTACCTATTTTCAATCTTCCCGGTCATGAACAGCAACCTCAACCTCCAGTGGTTCAAGCCACCCAGGCTCCTCCAACATCAGATGCTCTTCCATTACAGGTAGTAATTCCTCACTCTCACTCTATTCCTACTTCTGTTGAAAGACCCCCAGTGGTCGATAGGACTGACCATGAAGTTATAGAACCACAACTTCAATCCCAGGTCATAGAGCCAAACACAGAGTCACAACCTATCTCAACCTCTCCCCCACTGTCTAAAATGTTACCCAGAAGATTAATAGGAAGTAGTGCATTGTTAAATGTGAGTGAACCCTCAGCTCTGCCTCATCCAAAGAAAAGAAGAACTTATACTGAGGCATCTGAAAGCCCATCCTTGTCCTCCCAACAGGACATAGACTTTGAAATGGCCAATGAACAGTTACTAGAGACATTCTCTCAACAGGATGAATCTATTGAAATTCGCCATAGGGCCATGGCATCTTGTACTGAGTCAAGCACAATTCCATTACTCACAATGGAACCATACATACCCACAGATGATACTCAGGACACAGAGCAAGGAGTGCACATAGAGTCTGTTACAGTGCCTGCCATAGTTACGGCAGAAGAGCAGTCACATGCTTCTGAGGGAAAATCTGACTCTCAGCCACCCTTAATAGAGTCATTTTCTCCCCTCCCAGATCAAACACCTCTGGCTCCCTCACGGGATTCTCCACTCGCAGATTTATCTGGAGAAAGTGGAGGGCAACTCGGTCAATCTATCCCTGAAGCAATTCAGACATCTATTTCACATGAAATGATAGGTTTGACTGAGGATCGGGACTCGCGAATTCCCATTGCACCACCATTGACCTCTCTTGAAGAGGCTAGGGTGATTTTAACTGCAGGTACAGAAGAACAACAACAAGAAGACTCCTCACGAGCAATTATATTGAGAGAAACACAAGCACGTGAGGTGAGTGAACCAAACACGAGTGAAATTCAGGTGAGAGCACACACAGACACAGATACTGAAAACCTGTTAGCTCAAATTACTGCTCTAAAAGAAGAACTTGTTAAAAGCCAAGCTGAGGCTCAAGCATTCAAAGCACAAGTGGTTGAACGGTCTTCTTCTTCCACCTCTGTCAACAATCAGCTGGCACTCATAAGGAATGATATCTCAGATCTCAAGAACACTGTCACACCAAAGCTCAATTTCATTCAGGAAACTCCAACTTTATCAGCTGATGACATTTCTAACTTCTGCTCTCTACATACAAGGATGACTTCTCTTGAAGATTTGGTTGAAATGAATCATTCACTGGATTCCTTCAGATTTCTGAAGATAGAGACAGGTATGGAACATCTGAATGAAGGGATGAAGCACCTGTACTACATGATCAAAAATTCTCACTGTCCCAATGAAGAACAAAGGACTTACTTTGAAGGGCCGTCTAGTGGAGGCTCAGGCTCGGGAGGTGATGGAGGTCATGGAGGATCTAAGGGAAAGTCCGTAGAGGATCCCTCAACTAAGGGGGAGAAGAAAGAGAGTAGTGGAAAGGGGAAAGAAAAAGATACCTCTGCTGGAGACAAAGGAAAGGCTGATGATGTCTACTACAGTGGAGAACAGGATGACTTTGATATTTTTGACATTCCCACTAAACCAGTCTTGGAAGATAAAGATGGTTTATTTGAAGCTGAAGAGGAAAGTGATTTTGGAGAATGGGAAGAGGAAACTACAGTGGATCCTATCTTTGAGAAAGAGTTTCAGCAGCAGCAGTCAGAGATGAAAAGAAAAGAAGCTGAACTCAAAAAGGTCTCCCAGATCATTGACATGAGGAAAGACATACAAAGAACAGAAACTCTTCAAAAGCAACGTCTTCATGACATTAAGGCTCAAGAAAGGAGAAGAGATGTTAGACTGAAGATTGGTGAAAAATGGGATGAAGCTAGGAGAGTACTTGATATGCCTCAGCTGAGCACTAACAATGATAGGCAGTTCCTACATCTTCTTGACAAGCTGGAAATCTCAAATCCTAACAATGACATGTACATGAATGCTATCAAGACTGAAGTCTCAAGGATCACAGCTGCTTTTGATAGATCCCTAAATGAGATGAGCATTTTTGTATATTGTCAGAGTGAAGGATCTTTCAAGGTGTCACTTCATCTATTTGAGAATCGTTCTTTGTCAGAGATTTGGGTTCTTCTCAACAAAGTAAAAAGAAGCTCAGAATTGAATGAAGTTCTTCGAGAAAGGCTTAAAGAGTTTGCCAGCAGGGCTAGTCCTCAAGTGGTCAACAATCCTCATCAGGTGAGATTCTTTAAGTCTGATTATCTTCAAATCTGTCAGCTAGATGTACAATCTCTTAAAGACTACTCAGCTAAGCATCTGGTCTGGATGGAAAATTATTTAAGAACTGCTGGATACTCATCCATGTTGAAGACTCAAGCTGCTGATTTGATTCAAGCTTATTGTGAAAAGAATATTAAAAGGTACAATCAGATCAAGAATAAGCTGAAGTCAGTTGGAGTTCAACCAGTCAGACCATCAAGCTTCACTTCAGAAAAGGATCGTGTCTTTGACAAAGAGTTGCTTCAAGATTTAGAAGAAGGTGAAGTCAGAAGAGAAGACAACTGAAGTCAATTAGCTCAAAACTCAATGTAATATGATTAGAGCTTTATGAATCAAGATAGTCTAATATAGTTATATGTTCAGGCTAGAGGAACATCTATCTTGTATTCACTTGTAAATTTCTTTTGGAATCTGGAAAATGTTAAATATAATCCAGAACTTTTCTGCTATTTACTTTGCATTACTGTTTATATCTTTTTCTTATTTGTTAGTTGAGTTATCCTCTAGGTATTTGTTGTTATTGTCTAACAAGCAAATAGGGGGAGATTGAAGGGCATATGGCATAGCCTATTTGTATATTCGAGGATTTAACTCAACTCAAATAAGAATGTAATAAGTAAATAGTGGATCTATCGTTAGAGAGATCTCACAAAGTAACATCTGTCAAAGGGTTAAGAAATATTATTCATCTACAGACTTGAAGACTTAATTCACTGGAAGAAGCTCAAGAAATTGATCAAGCCTCAGTGATATAAATCAAGATTATGGATTTAATCAAGTGACAGAGATCTCGTCAGGGTATCAAGTAATTACAAGGATTTAATCTGAAGAAAATCAAAGTATCAAAGTAAAGACATGAAGAAACGTCACGGAAGTTAGTGACTCATGAACCAGACAGTACATCGAGTGTCAACGTTGAAGTGGTGGAATTGATTCATATATTTCAGTGATTTTCAGAAGATATTCAGAAGAATGGATGTTGCTTAAGATTAGTATTAATTCTCTATTAATTAATTAAGTCATATAATTTAATTAAGAGAATAAATTATATTTGCAAAGATTAATTTATTTTATTAATTGAATTAATTGATTAATTAATTCAGAATTAATATTAAGGTTTTTCAGGTTTTTAATTGATTTAAAATCTGTTATTAATTCATAAAGACAACTAATTGTATTAGTATGACAATCGGTATGACAATCAATAGTCATACCGAAAGTCATGCTAATTCAAAAGGATTGTCTTATCAGATTTTTTATTACATTAAAATCTATTATTAATTCAGTAAGACAATCTGATTTTGAACTACTATGACAATCGGTATGACAATTGATAGTCATACCGAAAGTCTTGCTAGTTCATTCTGATTGTCTTGCCAGCTCAAAGAGATTGTCATGCCAGTACATTCTACTCGACTGTTGGATTAAAAGAAGCAGCAGAAGACATTCATGCAATTATCAAAAAGAACACACAAGTCAAGAGAGAAGCAGAAACAAAAAGCAAGACATATCATTTTTCATCTGCTTTATTCAAGATCAAAATTCTAGATTGTAAAGTTAAATCCAAACCACTAGAATTATTTATCTTGTTCTTGTGTAACAATCTAGCGGATCAAAATCCCTAGAACTTAATCTCAAATCGCTTATAGCATTTGATCTTTTTATTGCAAAAATAGAAAAAGTTCATGTTGAATTTATTCTAGATTTGTGATAATTGATTTGAGATTAATCCCTTGTAAACGATACCGTTGTTGTAACACCTTTCAAGTTTAATAATAATTTTATTTAACTTAAATTTTTTCTTTCACATTTTTATTCCGCATTTTATTCGATTAAACGGTATTGTTTGTATTCAACCCCCCTTCTACAAACATATTGAGAACTAACAATAATGTTGTTGTACATCACATTATCAAGAGATTAAATAAGAATGAGTTGCAAGCTACTGTCAAGTGAGACTTTCTTCTTTTCTGGTTCAGTGTATGTGGCTGGATCTTTAGGAGCAAAGTGTCTAGGGATGACCATATTACCATTTGTTGCTTCAGGAACCCTTACCATAGGAATGAAGGGTCCATGTTTAAGAATTTCAATATACAGTGGATTGTCCATCTTAATGAACAATATCATCATCTTCTTCTTTCATAAGGTATAGTTTACTTTGTCAAAGACAGGGATCTTGATACTTCTAAGTTTTCGTGCACTCATACTTCCAAGATCTAATTTATTTAGTTTCAAATTTTGCTCTGATATCACTTGTTAGGTATGAAGTGCAATACAGTGGGGTGAATGTGTTTTCTTATTTTCTTGATTAAACTGTGAGTGTTTGTGGCTTGAAGAACTAAACATTTAGAAGAATTTGTAGTGATAAAATATTAAATATAAACACACAAACACTTTATCAAAAACTCACTTGATTTGTATTAAATCAAATTTGTCTTGGTACAAATATGTATTCTTGAAAAAAAGTACTAAGCTTCTTCTCTTGAGATAATTACAAGATTTTCTAGATTTGTTTGTTACTTCTAAACAAAGAACCCGTGAAATGTTTTATAGATCAACATGCACGGTTTACTGAACTTGCACTAAAATAGACTAACACATATTCCAAAGTTCCCTTGTCTGTTTATATTTCTAGTGCATAATCTACTAGGTCTGTGACCCTCCTTTGTCAAGTTCATCGTGGCCCTAAATCTTGTATTTTTCAAGCTGTATTTGTAGGCTTTCCAATTCATTTTTAGAATTGTTTATTGACTGATAAACTTGGATCTTCAAGTTGTCTGTATTCTGAATTCTGAAGTTGTTTGTTGGGATCTTTTTTGTTGTGTAGAGATGTCACATATCGATAAGTAAAATGACTTATCGATATCTCTAGTTCTCTACATAGGTTTTTGACTTTGTCGAGGTCTCCAATTCTCTATAAGCTTTTGACTTGTCGATATCTCCAGTTCTCTACCTAGGCATTTGACTTGTGATATCTCCGGATCTCTATATAAGCTTTTGAATTATTGATATCTCCACTTCTCTATATGAGCTTTTGACTTATTAATATCTCCAGTTCTCTAAATAGACATTTGACTTGTTGATATCTCCAGTTCTCTACATAGACATTTGACATGTCGATTTCTTCAGTTCTCTACATGTAGAATGACTTGTTGATATCTCTTGGGACTTCTCTACAAGCTATTTTAGACTTCTTGACATACTTCTCTATATTTCTTGATCTGTGACTTGTCGATATCCGATTTAGAACATTTTTCCTATAATAACATTATTCAACTCCAAGCTTCTACACTTCTCTCTAAGCATGATCAGGATTGATATTCTTCTAGAGTTTATTCCTTAGCTTGATGGCTGTTCACAGAAAATCTTCTAGTCTAATCTACTTAACATTTTTACAGACTCCATAAATATAATTACATAATACAATAAGATTATCCTACAACTTATCCTTAGGGTTGTCAAGGTGACTTGGTCTTGTTATGTACATGCATATCTTGCACAACAGGGTCGGGTTGTCAAGGTGACTTGGTCTTGTAATGTACATGCATATCTTGCACAACAGGTTCGATTAAACACAAACCATGTGTACTTAAAAAATTTTCTCATTTTTAAAGTTTTAACTGTGACGCACTCAATCTCGGGGTTGGAAAATGAGGACTCACAACCATAATAACTAGCAATATAACATCAAAAATATAATAAACCCCAAAAACTATTAGGATCTAACATGATAAAGTATGAGACAAGATTACAACTACCAACCATAATATATTAATTACAACCCAAAATATGAATAAATTTAAACCATTCTATTCTGACATGGAATCGACAGGTAACCCAAAAGTATCTGATTTCACTAATACACTTCCTATCAACTTATTATCGCTTGCTCACACAGCATCTACCTGCTCTGGCATCTGAAATCTCACAACATTATAGGGACCACCAGGAACGCTCTTACGAGTGGTGCGCCTAAGTCTGGCCATCTTCTTGCTTAACTGTCATTGTTAGATCAAAGCAAATAAATGAGCAAAGATGCTTAACAAATAACTATATAAGCAGTTCTATATATCAACATAATCAACATTATTTGAGGCATTCTATCTAAGAATTAAACTAAGTTAGGTGGCAGTATTCTACTAATGGCTAGGTAAAGGCCTTGAAAGAGGTTCCCGAGATTTTAAGATTTAAAGTTGAGAGAAAACCGACATTCATCACAATCAATAAAGGGTTTCTCAGGGAGTTTCTCATTTTAAATGAAGCAATCATTCAAGCTTCGAGAATCAATAACAAAGTAAAATGACAGGGTTCTTGATCAAATTTAATAACTTTAAAGAAGATACAATTTAATCTGTTTCATTTCATGTATCAGAAGCAAACTGCTTTATCAAAGATATACATTTCCTCTTTTATAAAATATTAAAGTACCCTCGATTGGAATATCCATCTTTTAAATGTAATACAGGTGATTATCCAGTACTGACCTCCATCCGGTCATTAAGGTACCTATTTATTTCTGCCTTATATTGGAATAGCCCCGCTAGCCTCTTATATGACTGGACTAGTCCCACTAGTCTCTTATGTCTCTACCCAATCTTTAAGGAATACATTTGGAAAACCTATATATTGGAATACAAGAAAGTTTGACTATATCCAGTTTCAACATTACCGATAAGTGAAATCTTTGGACTCTTTTAAGTCGAAAGTCATTCTTAAGTTCAATTTAAGAATCCAAGGAAAGTGAACAAATCAAAAGTATGCAGGGATCATAAGTTAAAGATATTGATCAAATGTTAAATAAGGTGTATAAGGTCGCAATGAGGATAGTATGCATATCAAGGCACAAGGGATTATCAAGGAGTCTAGGTTAACAAGATGTAGCATATAAAAAGTTCATAAAGACTCTCTTAGGGTCAAGGGATCATAATTTAACAAAATACAAGGATAGGGTATACGTACTTGAAGCAAATGGGTTACTATTAGGGTTTATCACAAAGATTGATAACAAATTTATCACAAGGAACAATAACAGGGTTTTCATAAGAATCAATAACAAGTATTACAAAAAACCTTTATTCTAAAATGGCATCAACAATAATCTTTTCGTAACCAATTCATAATAAAAGGCAGAGTTACTTGCCTTAAAAAGCTTTCCTGTTTAATGGAACCTGAGCTCCTGCCACCTAAGACTTCCTTCCCTTTACTATCCTGAATGCCTCCACTATCCAAATCTACAATACAGAACAGAACCCTAATTAGATACTTGATCAATTCTTGACGTTTCTCATAATGTCTAACTTCTACCCCAATCGCAATAAACATTTATCTTTTATATGCATACATAACATGTAGCACATAATAAGATATGCCCTTATACTCTTTATATCACCAACTCTCTTAAAGCTTTACACTTAACAAATAATCATCGATTCGTATAACTCGATACCATATACAACCTATTTACTAACTTGTCTAGAATCGAACATGACGTACTCGTAATTACTCTTACCCTTCTAATAAAATCAACCACATCATCAATCGTAATCAAATATTTATAATCACTTTTAACATTTGACTCTTATCACAAACCAAGCATCTCATAAATCACATAATCATTTAGTATTAAACATTCAAGTCGAATTTTTAAACCAAATAAGCTACCATGCGTGACTCGAAACATGTACAAATTTTAACCATTCTTAAGACCAATCTTTTCCATTTTTTTTATAAAAAATCAAACCAAAAACATGATAAAACCGAATAAATTCTTTAGAAAATCAACATACTAACATGCATACTTTTAGATTAAAACCGAACCAATCTCGACTTAAACCAAATACCGAATACCAAATCTGAATCATTTTTAGAAACTTACACTCTAAAATTTTAGAAACTCCAAGAACAAACACATGCATGCCTCGATTAATGTAGAATCACCCAAACAAACATCAATGATCACGTAATCGAGCTTACACACGCCATACAAATCAAAATCATAAACCACAATAACTCAATCAAATGTTTCAAACCAATTTCTTTTTAAAACTATGTAGCATTCTGATTTTTCAACTAAAATGACATGCAACTAACAAAATTAAGATGCATGATTTAAAATCATGAATCGAACTTGAACTAAAAAAGGACTAATGATCAACAACAATTTGAACCATTTTCTTTAAAAACCTAAGCTAAACACAGGTATTTCAAACTAAAAAGCAACATGCATGCAAGGTTACTAGTTTAAAACAAAAAAGTTTGTATAATTCTCGGACTCATGTACATCATTGTCCCCGTCGGCTCACCGGAGGTTCACAGCCGACGGCAGCAAAGCACGGTGGTGCCCCGTTTCGGGGTTTCCAACCGAACTCCACCATTAATCGGTTTTTAACTCCACAAAAACACATGCAATCACAAAATCGTCACCAATAATCATAGGAAATCAAATCCCCTTTGATTACATCCAAAACCAAACTAGACCCAAACTTGGGGTTTTCGAAAACTTAAAGATAGCTACATGCAATTATATATTTGTGTAAAGGAAGCAAAACCCTTCATAACTATGGGTTTAAAATTGAAAATAGAAGAGAAATGAGGGAGAGATTGAAGAGAGAGAGAATACCGAGAGTAGAGAGAGAGATGCTCGAGAGTGAGAGAGAGAAGAAAGGAAAACCGGGTGGGGAAGGAAGAAAAAAGAAAAGGAAGAGGTGTATGTATATTAGATGGTAGGGGTAGTATGGTAATTTTCCATCTAACTCTTGAATTTTTTTCTTTTCTTTCTTTTATTCTAAAATAAATAATCTCTATTAAAACATCTTTTTAAAATCAGAAAATATCACAAATTCCATTTTTAAAATAAAGAGCATAAAATTAGCTCTTTTCCCATATTTTAAAATAAATTTTGAGCGAACGAATTAATATCTATGGATTTTTCAAATAAATCCCAAATAATAGAAATAAACTCCTTAAAATTATTTTAAAATATTAGAACATTCAAACAATTACAATTATCATCTTTAAAAAGTCCCTTTGACTATTTTAGAGATAACAAAACAAATCTCACACCTTGATCGCATTTTAATAATTTTCTAAAAATATATAAGAATCAATAAATCCTGATTTAAATCAAATAAATCCTTTTAAAAACATTTAAAAGCTCACGAATTCATAATTCAGACATGTACTCACAATTAACACATACTCACATAATGTTAGTCACCACAATGATTTATACACCTTAACACATAATTCTCTTTTAATCCATCTTTTGAATAACGGGTCCCGTTCTACTTGACGGCCCGACGATCCACGTATCTCATGCCTTCACTGACTCATCAAACTGGAACGAGACTTTGCCCGTTCCTTATTACTATTTCACAGAAGTTCACATTAACCACTAAATCATTTATCCTTTTACTTTATTTACATAAATCCACATAGTCCACAATTATAACACAAAGCTGTATTTTTCTTATACAAATACATTGCGAAAATCCTAGTCGTTATAATCTACCCCCTTAAAAGGATTATGTCCTCAGAATCTAGTCTAAACGAACAAATTGGGATACTTTTCTCGCATCTCGCTTTCCAATTCCCACGTTGATTCTTCGAATTTAGGGTTTCTCCACAAAACTCTAACTAATGACACCACTTTATTTCTAAGCTTTTTTTCTTTCCAACCTAAAATTTGAATGGGTTGTACTTCCACAGGTTCCAACTCGATCACATGACTAGCATCTGCATTATACTTCTTCAAAAGAGAGACGTGAAACACAATATGAAGATGTTGCATCTGCGGAGGTAACGCTAACTCGTATGCCACTCTTCTGACCTGTTTTAACACTTCGAATTACCTAATATATCTTGGGCTTAGTTTTCCTTTCTTTCCGAATCTGGATAAGCCTTTCCATGGAGATATATTTATTTACACTTTGTCTCCGGGTTCGAATACCACATCCTTTCGATTCTGGTCTGCATACTTTCTTTGTCGATCTTGAGCAGCTATCAGCCTTTGCAAATCACTTCCACTTTTTCCTTTGTTTGTTGAACTAGTTCTGGGCCAATCAGCTTACCCTCACCAACTTCATCCCAATATGTAGGAGATCTGCATTCCTTCTATACAACGCTTCATACGGTGACAGGTCAATGCTTGCATAATAACTGTTATTGTAGGAAAATTCAATCAGTGGCAAATGATCATCCCAATTTCCTTTAAAATCCAACGTATAGGTTCTCAACATATCCTTGATTGTTTGAATAGTCCTTTCGCTTTGTCCGTCTGTCTGCGGATGATATGCGGTGCTCATTTTCAACTTCGTGCCTAAATGATCATGAAATTTTCTCCAAAATCTTGAGTTAAATCTTAGATCTTTATCAAACATGATAGACACTGGTATTCCATAACGCATTATAATTTCGTCCAGAAACAACTTGACCAATATTTCAAATGAGAATCTTGATTGGAAAGAAATGCGCTGACTTTGTCAGTCGATCGATAATCACCAAAATCGCATCATGATTAGCCTTGGTCTTTGGTAATCCTACCACGAATTCTATTGCGATACGTTCTCATTTCCATTAAGGTATGTCCAGTGGATGAAGCAATCCACTTGGTCGTTGATGTTCCGCTTTTACTCTTTGACACGTGTAACACTTACTTAATTACTCTATGATTTCCTTTTTCATATTCGGCCACCAATAGTTCTCTTTCAAATCCTTGTACATTTTCCTATTTCCAGGATGAATCAAAAATCTCGAGTTATGCTCTTCATGCAAAATCTCGTGATTTAAGTCTATAATATTAGGAATTAAAATACGTGAACAAACCCTGTATATCCCTTTAACATCCTTTTGAGCTTTACTTTCTTCACCTGATAGTTTATCCTTCTTGTGGTCCATCACTTATTCCTGACAACGTCGAATCTTTTCCAAAATCTCTGGTTGAAATGCCATTGTATAAACCACTTTATCTGCTAATCTTGGGATCTACATCTCTATCTCCAACTTCTTGAATTCTTTGATTAATTATGTTGACGAAGTCAACATATTCAATCTTTCCTTGCGGTTTAACGCATCCGCTACCACATTCACCTTTACGGGATGATAACTTATTGTATAGTCGTAATCCTTGATTAATTCCAACCGTCTTCTTTGTCTCATGTTCAACTCTTTCCGTGTGAAGATGTACTTTAAGCTTTTGTGGTCCGTATAAATTTCACATTTCTCTCTGTACAAATAGTGTCTCCAAATCTTAAGAGCAAACACAATCATTGCTAATTCCAAATCATGCGTAAGATATTTTTGCTCGTGCGGCTTCAATTATCGTGACGCATACGCTATCACCTTTTTGTGCTGCATCAAAACACAACATAATCCTTTATATAAAACATTGTTATATATCACAAACTCGCCTTTCTCATCAGGAGAACCAATGCCAGTGCAGAAACTAACCTTCTCTTTAGTTCTTAAAAGCTTTCTTCACACTATTCTGTTCAAACGAACTTTTTATTCTTCCTCGTCAACTTTGTCAGTGGGACTGCAATCTTAGAAAAATCTTGAATTAATCGTCGATAATATCAAGTTAGTCTCAAAAAGCTTCTCACTTCCGTTGGAGTCTTTGGTCTTTCCCAATTCATAACAGCCTCAATCTTCGCAAGATCCACTTTGATACCTTCACTATTGACTACATGTCCAAGAAACCGAACTTCCTTTAACCAAAACTCGTATTTAGAAAATTTTGCGTACAGTTTCTCTTTCTTCAAAATTTTCAAAGCAATCCTAAAATGTTCCATGTGCTCCGCTACTAACTTTGAGTAAATCAAAATGTCGTCAATGAATACTATTATGAACTTGTCCAAGTACTTAAATACTCGATTCATAAGATCCATAAAAGCAGCTGGCACATTTATTAATTCAAACGCCATTATTAAGAATTCATAATGTCCATAACTTGTTCGAAACACCGTCTTGGGTATATCTCTCGCCTTAATCTTTAATTGATGATATCCCGATCTTAAATCGTTCTTCGAGAAACAAGTAGCTCCTTTCAGCTAATCAAATAAGTCATCGATTTGTGGGAGTGGGTACTTATTCTTGATAGTCAACTTATTAAGTTCGCGGTAACCAATACATAATCTCATGCTTCCATCTAATTTCTTCTTTACGAACATCACTGGTGCACCCCGCGGGGATACACTCGGTCGAATAACTCCTCTATTTAACAATTCTTGCAATTGCATCGCTAGTTCCTTCATTTCATTGGGCGCCATGCGATAAGGGGCTTTTGAAACTGGTTCCGTTCTAGGAGCCGAATTAATCGTGAATTCAATCTCTCGATTCAGAGGTAGTCCAGGTAATTCATCGGGAAATACATCGGGAAACTCTTTAACAACGGGAATGTCCTCAATATTTAAGAAATCCTTCTCCACATCCTTTACATGAGCCAAATAATCTTCACATCCTTGTTGTAACAATCTTCTTGTCTAAATTGCCGTTAGAATCTTCCTATCTTGCTTCTTTTTCTTGCTTCTACACTCAATTTGTGCATCGTGGTTAGCTAACCAATCCATTCCGAGAATAATGTTGAATTCTCCTAACTTAAACGGTATTTAGTCAGCAGAGAAGTGCCGACCTTCTATAACAATATCGCAATTGGGACAAATCTTATCGGCAGTAACTCTTTCCTGATTCTCTACTTCTATAATTAGGTTAGATTCTAAAGGGTACGCAACACACTTTAGTCTATCAACAACACTTTCAGAAATAAATGATATAGTAGCTCCATAATCCATTAACATTTTGACTTCTACTGAATTTATAGCAACCGTACCTGCTACCACATCCGCATCATGCCCTTCATCTTTCATTGTAATGTTAAATGTTCATGCCCTTGACTAGACTATTTGTGATGGTAGAGCCGGTGGTCCCGCAATCCTTAGAACATTTTCCTTCTAAACAGGCTCCTTGCAATTTCTTGCCATGTTGTCAACTTTCCCCCCACTTAAAACAAGTCAACTCCGGCTTTCCCGAACCACTTGTGCATTCAGATGGATAATGTCCTTTCTGGTTACACTTGAAACACGTCACGTTGATCTTATTACATCTTCCAAGGTGCCTTTTCCCGCAAGTCTTGCACTCCCGAATCTGGGGTCTATTATCCTTCGTTGACTATCCAGCTTTCTGAAAACGATTCTTTTAACCCTCATTTCCAGGCTTAAACTTCTGGAACTTTTGGTTCTAATTTCCCACGTTCCTTCCGAACTCTTCTCTAAACTTGGAAGTTCTCTAATCTTGTTCGGAATCCTCAAACTTTCTTTTATTTCCTTCACTTTCCCTTTTTGTTGCTTCTCTTTCTCCTTCCACGATCATGGTTTTCTATACTAAAACAGCGTAAATCCTTATCTCAAGAAGAGCCACTTGACTACGAATTCATTACTTAAGTCCTTGTTGGAATCTCTTAGATTTATTCGCTTCTGTATTCATATACTCGGGCAAAAACCTTGCTAATTCTGAAAACTTCCCTTCATACTCTGCTACCATCATATTCTCTTACTTTAAATCTTCTCTAACTGATCTTGCATGTAACTTGGTAAGTACTTCTCTAAGAACAGCTCCGTAAACTTCTACCAAGATATGGCTTCTCCTTCTAACAACGCCTTAGTAGATTCCCACTAGTAACTAGCCTCATCCTTAATATAGTAACTTGCATACTACGACTTCTTTTCGTCCTTAACTTCTGCTAACTCAAAGGCTTTTTCCATTTCTATCAACCAGGACTGAGCTTTAATCAGATCTGGAAATCCTACATACTCTGGGGGATGAACGGATTGAAAATGTTTGAAGTTCCCGATTCTAGGGGCTGAAGGTTGTTGCAAAAGTTAAAAGAGTCGGTTCATCATAGGAGTGTCTTGGGTTTGCTCTGGTTCTGAGTTTGAGTTTCTTCTTTTTGGTGATTTGGTGAAGTGGCCATTATATAAACCCGATGAGCAATTATTTAGCAATATGATAACATGACATACATAACAATAAAGATTCTTGTTAGGAATATGTGTATTAGTTTGATGATAAGTTAAGCAAAACACTTAAGTAGAAATCTAGTGTTTGTAGCCTCAACGGATAAGACCATCTTGGCTATCCGTTGAAGGAGTAGCCTTACTTAGAAATAAGTTTGGTATTGTGGCACATTTCACTCTCTGGTTTCAAGCTGTAATTCTTAGATGTTGTTAGGAAATAATCAGTCATGTTGACTACTAATGGATGTACAAATAGGAGGGCTAATTGTAAATATTTCATGCCTTGTAATTTTGTATAAGTGAAGAAGTGTCAACGGATATTGAAGACCTTCAACGGATAAGAATCAAAGCTTCAACGGATGTCTCTAATACTTCAACGGATAATATCCATCAACGGATAAGTGCTTCAACGGATAAAGCTTCAACTGCTAGAGCATCAACGGATAAAGCCATCAACGGATGAAAGCTTCAACGGATGCTCAGTCTCATAGCAGTTGATAGTGACAGTTAACAAAGCTGACAGAGGCACATGGATTGACAGAGATGTGGTAGCCTATTTCAGGAACAGCATAAAAAGCAGCCATTTTTAGTCTGGTTCAAAATGGAAAGTCAACAGATAATTCCATATTACACTGGATAAAAATGGAATAGAAACAAGTGGAGAACTATTTTCTTATTGTACTTTATCTTTGTCTTCACTTGTAAACTTGGTGATATATAAACCAAGTAGTAGCTAGTAATTAGATGTGAATTTTCCCTGAGCTGTTTAGAAATATCAAGAGAGAAAATCATCTAGTTTGTACTAGGAAGCAGCTGTGATTTAATTTTGAATCACAGACTTTCTGAAATAACACATCTCTGGTGGAACAACAAATCCACCAGAAAAGTTTTTAAGTTCTTTGTGTTCATTACATTTTTGTTTGAATATATATCTGTCTGCATCAGCTCCAAGCAATTCACACACATTTGATCACTCAAACACTTAACCTTACAAACTGCTCAAAACTTGAAAAAGTTTTGAGATTTACATTCAACCCCCCTTCTGTAAATCTCATTGTTAGTCCACTATGAATAACAATTGGTATCAGAGCAAGCTCTTAACATATAAAGAGTTTAAAGATCTATTCTGCTAACATCATGAGTGCACAGAAGAACTCTCCTGTTACCATCATGAATAAGAAGGATATTGGTGTAAAGATTCCAGTCCTGGAAAAGGATAATTATCATCACTGGAAAGTGAAGATGCATTTACATCTTCTTTCTTAAGATGAAAGCTACATCAACTATATTGAAAATGGTCCTCACATCCCTCACAAGGTAGCCACAGCTGCTACTGCAACAGTTGCTGTGGACAGTCTATTCCCAAGCCAAGAGCAGAATGGACTATTGAAGACATGGAAGAAATCCGCAAGGATAAGAGAGCCATGAACATTTTGTTTAATGGCTTAGATCAAGATATGTTTGACAATGTCATCAATTGCCAAACTGCGAAGGAAGTTTGGGACACTATACAAATCATCTGTGAAGGTACTGAGCAGGTCAGAGAGAACAAAATGCAGCTTCTTATTCAACAGTATGAATATTTTCACTTTGAAGAAGGTGAATCATTAAATGATACCTTCAACAGGTTTCAGAAACTGTTGAATGGATTGAAGCTGTATGGTAGAGTGTACCAAGTCAAGGATTCCAACTTAAAATTTCTTAGGTCTCTACCAAAGGAATGGAAGCCCATGACTGTCTCTTTGAGAAACTCTCAAGATTATAAGAACTTCACACTTGAAAGATTATATGGAATTTTGAAGACTTATGAACTTGAAATGGAGCAGGATGAGCTGTTGGAAAAGGGAAAGAGAAAAGGAGGAACAGTTGCTCTTGTAGCTGACTGTGAGAAGATGGAAGCCAGGAATGAGGAGAAGACAATGCCAAGTCTCAAAGTTGGCACAAGCAAATCAGAATCAAGCAAGGGTAAAGAGCAAGTTGCTGAGGATGGAGACAATTCCAGTCAGGATGAATCTGATGATATTGAAGAACATTTGGCCTTTCTGTCCAGGAGGTTTGCAAAGATGAAGTTCAGGAAAAACACAAAGTTCACTAAGCCAAACAAAAACATGGTGGACAAATCAAAGTTCAAATGTTACAACTGTGGCATTAGTGGACACTTTACAAGTGAGTGTAGGAAGCCAAATTATGAGAAAAAGAAATTTGAGCAAGTTGATTACAAAAAAAGTATTTTGATTTGCTCAAACAAAAGGAAAGAGCATTTCTCACTCAAGATGATTGGGCAGCAGATGAGGCAAACGAAGATGATGATGTGGAATATGTCAACCTAGCCCTAATGGCTAATTCTGATGAAAATGAAACTAGTTCATCAAGCAACCAGGTAATTACTACTGATCTCTCTCAGCTCTCTAAACATGAATGCAATGAAGCCATAAATGATATGACCAATGAATTATATCATTTGCGTGTTTCCCTTAAATCTCTAGAAAAAGAAAACACTAGGATTAAGGAGAATAATGTGTTTTTAAGTGATAGGAATGCTGTGTTAGAGGATCAGGTAATTGAGCTTGAAAAGATAAAACTTAAATGCCTGACTATTGAGAGTGAACTAGCAGAAGCTGTTAAGAAAGTGGAAATTCTTTCTAAACAGTTAGAAAGTGAGCAAGAGGTAATCAAGGCCTGGAAAACATCTAGGGATGTCAGTGTTCAGATTGCAAAGGTCCAGGGAATTGAATCATTCTGTGAGGATGCCTGGAAGAAAAACAAAAAGAAGTTAGAATTAATTGATGGATTGTCAACGGATGTGGAATCAACGGATGATGAAAGTTATCCGTTGAAGGAAGAAAAGGAGCATCCGTTGAAGGCTCATCAATTAAAACAGGCAAGTTCTTTTAAAAATAAAAATCTAAATAAAAAAATGATTCAACTCTCAAGAACTTTGTCAAAGAAGGAGCTAGCACATCCAGAGATGTTAGTAAGGTGAATATAGGACATATGACTTTAGATCAGCTAAAAGATCGACTTAAGTTGGTTGAGGATAAGAAGGAAACTAAAAGAAAATCTAAAAGAAATGGGAATGTAGGGATTAATAAACACAACAATTACACACCTGATAGGTATGCTCCTAGAAAAAGCTGTGTGCATTGTAAAAGTGTTAATCACCTATCTGATAATTGCAAATCTGTTAAAAATGCTCCCATGCCTTCAAATCCCTCCATACCTAACATGTCTATGTCATCTCTGCATGCTATGCCTGTTATGTCTCACCAGAATCCCCATGCATATTTTGCAAACATGCCATACCTTAACAATCCTTATTTTACTGCATTTAGTATGCCTCAAATGCCATACAGTATGCCTATGTGGAATAACATGCTTGCACAACATATGCCTTATCAAATTCAATCAAATGTGTTAAATGATTCTGTGACTAACCCTACACTTCAACCAACCACATCTGAGACCAAGGTTGACCCAAAGTTACCTAAGTCAAAAGATGCAGGAGGAATGAAGTCTAGGAAAAAGACTAACAAGGGTGGACCCAAGGAAACTTGGGTACTAAAATCAACTTGATTGATTTTATTGTGTGCAGGGACAAAGAAGGAATCTATGGTACTTGGACAGTGGTTGTTCAAGACACATGACAGGAGATTTCACCCTGCTCACAGAGTTTAAGGAGAGAGCTGGCCCTAGCATAACCTTTGGAGATGATAGTAAAGGATTCACTATGGGATATGGCTTGATTTCAAGAGAAAATGTCATCATTGATGAAGTTGCATTGATTGATGGTCTCAAACACAATTTATTGAGCATCAGTCAACTATGTGACAGAGGGAATACTGTTTCCTTCAATTCTGAAGCCTGTATTGTCACAAGTAAAAAGGACAATAAAGTGGTTCTAACTGGAGTTAGAAAAGGGAATGTGTACTTAGCTGATTTCAACTCTACAGATGCAGAATCTATTACTTGTCTTCTCACCAAAGCAAGTCCAGTTGAAAGTTGGCTATGGCACAAGAAGCTGTCCCATTTGAATTTCAAGACAATGAATGATCTAGTCAAAAAGGACTTAGTAAGAGGAATGCCTCTAGTGGAATTCACAAGGGATGGACTGTGTGATGCTTGTCAGAAAGGAAAGCAAAAGAAAGTATCATTCAGTAAGAAGCTTGAATCTGCAATTGATGAACCACTGCAACTTCTACACATGGATCTTTTTGGACCAGTCAATGTATTGTCAATTTCAAGGAAAAGATACTGCCTAATGATTGTAGATGATTTCTCAAAGTTTTCATGGGTTTATTTTCTTGGATCAAAGGATGAAGCTAGTGAAATCATCATCAATCATATCAAGCAAGTCAACAATCATCCTGATTTCAAAGTAAGGAATATTAGGAGTGACAATGAAACTGAGTTCAAGAATTCAACCATGAAGATGTTTTGTGAAGAAAATGGGATCATGCATGAGTTCTCAGCTCCAAGAACTCCACAACAAAATGGTGTGGTGGAAAGGAAGAACAGATCACTAATTGAAGCTGCAAGGACAATGCTTGAGGAGTCAAAACTCCCAACTTATTTTTGGGCTGAGGCTGTTAACTGTGCATGTTACACTCAGAATATTTCTCTAATCAATCAAGCAAAATGCATGACTCCCTATCAATTATTCAAGAGAAGAAAACCAACTTTAAACTTTCTACATGTCTTTGGTTGCAAATGCTACATCTTAAGGAATCAATCTGATCACAAAGGAAAGTTTGATGCAAAGGGTGATGAAGGAATATTTGTTGGTTATTCTGCTGGAAAATCATATAGGTTTACAATCTAAGAACCAACATTGTCATGGAATCTGTACATGTTGTGTTTGATGATAAAAATATTGATGGACTAACAGATGAGGGACATCATGAAGGACTCAAATTTGACAATATTGAGATATATTGTGATGATAGTGAAGATGAGAATGATGAAGAAGGCATCTCAAGAAGAAACCAGAGTCTGCCTTTGGATAATGCACAGGATGCTGCATCCGTTGAAAGTCATAATTCAGCTTCCGTTGAAAGAAGCAATGCAGCATCCGTTGAAAGACAAAGTGCATCATTCGTTGAAGTTCATAACGAAGCATCCGTTGATCACAGTCTGTCAACGGATAATCAATTCACCTCATCAGTTGATAGAACTCCCAATTCCTTTCAAAGGATCAGCAACTCAGGGGGAGTTTCAACAAATCAACATTCTATCTCACATCATGACAATAGTGAGGCAACCTCATCAAGGGCTAATCTACCACCTCAAAGGAAATGGACCAGGAATCACCCTTTTGAACTGATCATTGGTGATGCTACATCAAAAGTACAAACTAGAAGGGCTACTCAAGATGAATGTCTGTATAGTAGCTTTCTATCACAGGAGGAACCTAAGCAAGTGGAAGAAGCTCTTTTGGATCCAGATTGGATTTTAGCAATGCAAGAGGAGCTAAACCAATTTGAGAGGAACAAAGTATGGAAGCTGGTACCCAAGCCAAAGAACATGTGTTCTATTGACACAAAATGGGTATTCAGAAATAAGATGGATGAAAATGGCATTGTCATAAGGAATAAAGCCAGATTGGTTGCTAAAGGCTACTCTCAACAAGAGGGAATAGATTTTGATGAAACATTTGCTCCAATTGCCAGACTTGAAGCCATCAAAATCTTTCTAGCCTATGCAGCTAATGCCAATTTCAAAGTCTATCAGTTGGATATCAAGAGTGCATTTCTAAATGGGGAATTGGAGGAAGAAGTTTATGTAAGCCAACCTCCAGGTTTTGAAGATCCAAATTTTCCAGACCATGTGTATTATTTGTTGAAAGCACTCTATGGACTAAAGCAAGCACCTAGAGCCTGGTATGAGACTTTATCAAAGTTTCTTCTAGATAATCACTTCACAAGAGGTACTGTTGACAAAACTCTCTTCTTTAGAAATGTTAATGGCTCTAAGATACTTGTACAAATTTATGTAGATGATATTATATTTGGATCTACAGATGATAAACTTTGTAAAAAGTTTGCTAAATTAATGCAAAGTAAATATGAAATGAGCATGATGGGAGAGCTAACTTACTTTCTTGGTTTACAAGTTAAACAAGTTAGTGGTGGAATTTTCATTAGTCAAACTAAATATATTTATGATCTTTTAAAGAAGTTTGACTTAATGGATTGTTCACCTGCAAAAACTCCCATGGCCACTGCCACCAAGCTTGAATTAAACAAGGCTAAAAAGTCTGTGGATATTACAAGTTATAGAGGCATGGTTGGCTCACTTTTATATTTAACTGCCAGTAGACCTGATATTATGTTTTCTACATGTCTCTGTGCTAGATTTCAAGCTGACCCTAAAGAATCTCACTTAGTGGCTATTAAAAGAATTTTTAGATATCTCAAGGGGACTCCAAATCTAGGAATTTGGTACCCTAGAGAGTCTGGTTTTGATCTAATTGGCTACTCAGATGCAGATTATGCAGGTTGCAAAATAGACAGGAAAAGCACAACAGGCACCTGTCAATTTCTAGGGAACAAGCTTGTATCATGGTTCAGCAAGAAGCAGAATTATGTTTCCACATCAACAGCTGAAGCTGAGTACATTGCAGCTGGTAGTTGCTGTGCACAAATACTATGGATGAGGAACCAGTTATTTGACTATGGTATAACTGTTGACAAAATTCCAATATTTTGTGACAACACAAGTGCCATTGCCATTACTGAAAATCCAGTGCAGCACTCAAGAACCAAGCACATTGATATCAAGTACCACTTCATTAGGGAACATGTGATGAAAGGTACAGTGGAACGTCATTTTGTTCCAAGTGAAAAGCAGATTGCAGACATATTTACCAAGCCACTTGATGAATCAACATTCACAAGATTAGTAAGTGAGTTAGGTATGCTTAACTAGTCATAATCTATGTCATCTATGTAATCTGTCTTGTAGCCTGAAATGAATTTGCTGCAAGAACAAAGTTGGCTTTAATCAAGACTTATCCTGTCAACGGATATTCCCTATCCGTTGAAAGCCAAAATTGTTCTATCAACGGATATTCGTCATCCGTTGAAAGGCAAATACATTTCTGGTAATTTTATCCTTCAACGGATAAAATGGTGTTGTTCATCAACGTATAACTATTTACCTTATCTGTTGATGTGTTACGTCAGTGAGTCACAGCCGTTGATTCTTTTACTCAACCGTTGATACAGATATACAGTGTTGTATGTATTTGTATTTACGGTAGTTTTCAGAATTTCTACAGTTTTATTTATTCCTGAACGGCTGTCACTTACTTAAAAGTATCATTTAATTATTTTATTTATGTTTTAATTCAAGAAAGTATAAAAGCCCAATTGAACTCTTATTTTCACTTTACGCTTTCTTGCAATTATCATTCTCTTTCTCTCTCAATTCTCAAGTTTTTCTCTGCAACCTCTACTCACAACAATGGCACCAGTAGTCAAAATTATGTCTCAAACAGGATTTGTTTATGAAAAGAATAATTTCATAGTCTTGGTTGAAAAGAATGAAGCCCATTCTGATTATCACAAGATGATGGACTTCATCAAGAACTGTAAACTGAGCTATGCAATGCTGGAAGCCCCAACCATCTACTGTGAAGTGATTGAGGAAATTTGGACAACTGCAGAGTTCAACTCCACAGATATGACTATTGCCTTCTCTCTCAAAGGTAAGGACTATTGCATTAATTATGATGATATACAATCTTGCTTTAAGTTGCCTGAGAATAATGCCATGACACCACATACTGATAAAGATGTCTCTGCAATGCTAGATTCCATAGGCTATGCTTTTGATTCTGCTAGTTTAGGTAGTATTAGAAGGAAAGGCCTTAGGAAAGAATGGAGTTTTCTTGGAGATGCCTTTATTAAGGTTTTCTCTGGTAAGATTATCAATTTTGATGCTATCACTTCATCTCTTGTTAATATGCTCTATATGCTAGTTTCTGATAGGTACTTTAATTTTAGCAACTGTGTTATGCTAGAATTAGGTTCCAGATTAGGCAACAAAGCTAATAGACCACATAACATCTACTTTGCTAGATTCTTTATGTTATTGGCTAACCATGTTGCCGAAGGTTTGGTTATATCCAATGAGAATAATAAACTCAAATGCTGGGCACAAGAGAAAAGGGTCCTTGCAGACCTTTTGAGAATGAACCTCAACAGCCAGGTGTCATTGGTATACTTGCCAATCATGAATGCACCACAGGTAAGTGAGGTAAATGTTTCTATAACTCCTACTATTTCCAACCCCAATATTTCTTTGCCTTCTAGTGTGGCTATGGAACCTGTGTCTTTGTCCAAACAGGCTCCTACCAAAGCCACCAAATCTAAAGTTTCCAAAGTCAAGTCAAAGAAACCTACCTCTGTTGTTTCTCAAAAGACAACAGTTGTAACAACTACTATAAACCCTGAAGGGAGTGAACAGGGTTTGAGTGGTGAGGGGAGGGGTGAACATCAAAAAGCCCCCCAGGATAAGGTGGGAGAGGTGAGTGGTACCCAAACCAGCCAAGCCACAGTCTCTCAAAAGACTGTGGTGGTTCAAAAGGAGTCCAGCACATCCCTAGTTGCATCCTCCCAAAAGGATATAACTATTGAAAATAGTCCCCAACCAGGGACACAGAACAAAAGAGGGAGGGACACTGAAGCTACACATTCACCAATTAAAGCCTTTTCAAGGAAGAAGAAGGCCAAAACCCTAGTTTCCACACAAGGGACACGCACAACACAGATACATCCACCAATATCTGTGCCTTCTCAAATTCAGCTTGATGTGATTCCAGCAAATGTGGAATCACAGCCCCATTCTCTTAATATAGAAACATACCATTCATCAAGCTCTCCAACACCCTCTCTGGATGTGGACATGATATTCACATCAATTCCTGATTCTCCCTCATTAAAACTCAGGGAGGAGCCCCACTCAAAACCTGATGATCATCATCCTTTTGATGATTTGTTGGATCATCAGCCAATTCTTTCGGATGTAGTTGAAGATTCTGTGTTACCTCACCTAAAATCAATCCACACAGATTCAACAATTATGTCACTTTCTATCTCCACATCATTTACTTCTTCAACGGATATCTCTCATCCGTTGACAAGTGGTTGTTCTTCAGCGGATAAGCTTAACAGCAGTTATCCGTTGATACCATCAGTTTCTACTTCAATGGATACTCCCTATCCGTTGATGGCCTCTACACACTTAACAGAAACAATTCCAACTGTAGAGGACATAGCAACTGTACAATCACTTTTAGGCTTGAGGGAAGGGAGTGATTTTTTGAGTGAGAGGCTGGGTTGCTCCCAGTCAAAAGGAGAGGTTGAGAGTCACCAAATGCATGCTATTTCTTCCAGCATGGCAAAAGTAAGTGAGAGGAGTGCCACCTTAGAAGGTGAAGGTGAGGGTGTGAGGGTGTGTGTGAGCCAGAGGGAGCCCCTGATGCAAGAACAGAGAGAAATTGAGAGAAAGGCAGGTACAGAAGCTATAAGGGTGGATCCAGCCATTGCTAGTGAGTTAATGAAAGTGGATGATGCAGATAAGGAAAGACAATTTCAGCAACATTACAAAGTTGTCATTGATAACATTTCCTTGGATGCTGACACTTTTACTCACCCTGTTTCAGCCTTTCAATTTTTGGCTGCTTAGGGCAATGTGGAGGCAGAACAGACACTACATATTGTACACACTTCAGAATCTCTTCTCAGAGACAAAGCTGTTGTCAACAGGCTGCCTTCTCAAGCTGGTGAGCCATCTGAAGAATTTGGAGTAAATTCTAATGATGATGACTCTAATTCTTTGAATGAAAGCATGAACTTAGGGGGAGTAGAAGGTCCAAGTTCTGCTCCTGCTCTTCCTGAATGGGCACTGGCCAAATCACCAACACCAGGAGAATTTGGTGTCACTTTGGTCAGACAAGTCATGACAATTCAGAAGGCCTTTCAGGAGACTCAAGATGCTGGTACCAAGGCAATTCTTCAAGCTCATCTGGAATCTCTGCATCTCTTGCAGTTGCAGCATTACCAGCAAAATCTAAGTGTGGATAAGCTCAAACAGGACATTGCTGATCTGAAATCCTACAATGCTGAGAAATTGGATTCAGTTATACCCTATGGTACTATGCAAGATTTGTTGGGGAGACTGAGGAAAGCATCTGATGCTGACAAGAGGCTGGCCAGATTGGAAGATAGGGTTCAAATCATTGAAGACTCTATGGTCACCATTCTTCAAAATCAACAAACTCAAACAAATCTACTCATGCAGCTGGCAAAAGCACAAGGCTTGACCCCTATCCTTGATGATAACAAAAAGGGGGAGAATAAAGGGGAAGGGGAAGGAGAGCCATCTACAACAGTTCAGATTTCTCAAGTGCTAGTTCCTGTCATCACAACTTCTCCACCAATTCAAGTCAAAGGAAAACTAGATGGAATTGATCTAATCCAGATAGCAGCAGCTGAATTGCAAGTTAAAGAGCAAAGGAAGAAGATTGATGAAAAGATGCAACTAATATTTGGTTCTACAACTTCTCAATCACAATCTGTGAAGCATAGCACAAAAGTGGAATCAATTATTATGGAACTCAAGCCAGTAGGGAGGCATAAGGATGGAGAAACTTCTTCCAAAGATCTGCAACCTATGGTTCTCAAGCCCAACAACAGCTTCAACAAGGACTCTACAAAGAATCCTCTAAGCCTTGCTCAAATGAAAGGAGTGGATTTTCCTCTTCCAAAGCCTGATGAAGACAAGCTTTTGGGTAGAAGTATCATAAAGCTCAAAGAGAACATGGATGAGACTGTAAGGAGGAACATGGTTGTTATCTTTAGAGAGGGAACGAGCATCTATGTGATGCAAGGACATCCCAAATTCTCAATAGCCAAGAGGGAAGAAACCAAGAGGTTGAAGGAAGAAGCCAAACAGCTAAAGGCTAACAAAAGAGCACAAGCAAAGCTTGAAAAACAGCTAAAGTTAAGTCAGGCTGAAGAACAGAAAGAAATTGAAGACAAAGGTGAAGATAGAGCTATGGGGGACATGGTTGGTACTGAGATGGAGGAAAGAAGTAAGGAAGAATGGCAGAAAGGGAATAGAAAGAAGGTCAATGCAAAGAGAAAGATGGTAGATGAGACTGAAGAAAACCAATCAATATCCAAACCACTACCCTCTATTCCTGAACCCATTGTGCCTGACCCCTTCATAAACATTCATGGTGAACCAATCATTCCTAAGGAGGAACCAATTGATTGGGACACCATCAAATTGCCCACCTTCCTAACCTCTTTTACACCATCAAAGAAGCAGAAAAGAAGAATCAAATCAACACCCTCTAAAGCCTCAATCAAATTCACACAGAAGCCTAAGCCTAAACCTCAAACCTCTAAAGATGATTATGTTCACATCTGTGACATAAAAGAATTTTCAGACATTGAACTCTATCTGGATGAGCTGGAGGATGTAAGGGGAATAGCTGCCTATAGACAGCTACCAGAAAGACTAGTGTTCAAGTACAAAGGAGCTGGGGAAAGAACATGGCCTCTTCACAGAATTCTGAATGAAGGCTACTCTACCTTGATTAGAGTCTACTCAGCCATACAAAAGGATTCTGGCTTTACCAGGACTGCCAGGACTGAGATTCTCAACAAGATTGCCAACATAAGGAAAACTTGGAGGGAGCCCAATGCCTTGCATAGAACTTTACTCATTCAAGAGAGAGGTATTACAATTCACAAATCACCTCATTGGTTGATGGAGTTCAGAGACAACAAAGGAGTCAGAAGATTTTTCAGAATTGAAGATCAGCTAAAGATTGCCAGTAATGAAACTCTCAAGGATATGCAATCTAAGTTAGATATCAATGAAGAAGATGAAGCTGAATTCTACAGACAACTTCAACTTCAAATAGAGGAGAATGACAGGAGGCTAGGAAAGAAAACCAGGGATCAAAGGAAAAGAAAGTAATTTGCTCAGGCTAAAGGAGCACCCTTGGAAACAATGTATTTCTTCAATTTCATCTCAGCATATACACTTTTGTAGCACTTTTGAATTTCTGCTTTGTTACAGTTTATATATTTGTTAAGTGTTTTGTTATCATCAAGCTAAACCCAAATTTATGCCTACAGTTCTAGTAGACATAAATAGGGGGAGATTGTTAGGAATATGTGTATTAGTTTGATGATAAGTTAAGCAAAACACTTAAGTAGAAATCTAGTGTTTGTAGCCTCAACAGATAAGACCATCTTGGCTATCCGTTGAAGGAGTAGCCTTACTTAGCAATAAGTTTGGTATTGTAGCACATTTCACTCTCTGGTTTCAAGCTGTAATTCTTAGATGTTGTTAGGAAATAATCAGTCATGTTGACTACTAATGGATGTACAAATAGGAGGGCTAATTGTAAATATTTCATGCCTTGTAATTTTGTATAAGTGAAGAAGTGTCAACGAATATTGAAGACCTTCAACGGATAAGAATCAAAGCTTCAACGGATGTCTCTAATGCTTCAACGGATAATATCCATCAACGGATAAGTGCTTCAACGGATAAAGCTTCAACTGCTAGAGCATCAACGGATAAAGCCATCAACGGATGAAAGCTTTAACGGATGTTCAGTCTCATAGCAGTTGATAGTGACAGTTAACAAAGCTGACAAAGGCACATGGATTGACAGAGATGTGGTAGCCTATTTCAGGAACAGCAGAAAAAGTAGTCATTTTTAGTCTGGTTCAAAATGGAAAGTCAACAGATAATTCCATATTACACTGGATAAAAATGGAATAGAAATAAGTGGAGAACTATTTTCTTATTGTACTTTATCTTTGTCTTCACTTGTAAACTTGGTGATATATAAACCAAGTAGTAGCTAGTAATTAGATGTGAATTTTCCCTGAGCTGTTTAGAAATATCAAGAGAGAAAATCATCTAGTTTGTACTAGGAAGCAGCTGTGATTTAATTTTGAATCACAGACTTTCTGAAATAACACATCTCTGGTGGAACAACAAATCCACCAGAAAAGTTTTGAAGTTCTTTGTGTTCATTACATTTGTGTTTGAATATATATCTGTCTGCATCAGCTCCAAGCAATTCACACACATTTGATCACTCAAACACTTAGCCTTACAAACTGCTCAAAACTTGAAAAAGTTTTGAGATTTACATTCAACCCCCCTTCGGTAAATCTCATTGTTAGTCCACTGGGAATAAAAATTCTTTTAGGAATAGTTTTTCGGGTTTTAAGTTTTACCCAGTTGCTCATGCAATCCTATTACTACATAATTCACTCATCGGTTAAGGTTTTCACATGACATAAAATATATTATCAGAAAGATGTTTGAATATGGTCACTTGGAAAGAAGGATATGCAAAATAGTTTATAATACCCAGGGATCCACAATATAGAAACAAGATGCATAGATAAATGGTTTATGAAATTCATCGATTCTTTGCAAGGTAACCAAAGTACATAGATAAATAGTTCAAGAACAATAAGTTCTGGGAATAAAGTGCAATAACATAGCACAGTTAAATAGAGGAAAAACCGGAAAATATCCCCTATCTACCCCTGACTTCTACCTTTCTACTACCAACACAACCAACACTACAATAGATCATAATGCAACATAAAAGGGATCCCGGCATCTGACCAAGTATCCCAAAGCCTAGCGGCGCTGAAATAAAGAACAACAACTACTATAGGCTCTACCAGATGTCCCGTCTGAACTCACACTCAAACTACACATGGAGATCCAGAACCTCCCTCAACACAAATAGCATCCAACGCACAATCTTATGAACTCTGCGGGCCTTTGCCTCAGCATCACTGCAAGAAGGTCCCTCCTCCAACCGTCTATAGGCAACCTGCTCTACCATCTCATTACGAATACGCCACTCAGGCTCTGGAACCAACATCTGTAATCTAGAATCTCGGGCCAACCGATCTACCAAAGATCTCAACTCAGGGATGTGAATAAACACAAAGTTATGGTCCCTGGCCAAATCATCACTAATATAGGCAAGTACATGCATAACAGGAACTCTGTCGAGAGTTGGGGACTAAGGCATAGGAGCTGGGGAATATGCCCTAACCTCTAGAGAATCAGATACTAGTATCTGGGGAGAAACATGCGTAGGGGCAACACTGAGTTAGGAAATGAATAACACACAAGGGGGGGGGGGGGTGAATGTATTTTACTGTTTTTATGCATTTCTTGAGCTTTTTATGGTTGAACAAAGTAAATTAAATTTTATAGTGAAATGTCTTATTGCAGAAATTAAACATGCAATAATAAAGAACACGGATCTTTTCAAAACTCACTTAATTTTATATTAAAATTAAGAATGTTTTGCTACAAAATTTCTAGGCTCTTTGTTGATAAAGAGCTTAACTTCTTCTTGAGAGTGTTACAAGATTTTCTATCTAAATTGTTACCACTAACTAAAGGACCAGTGTTAACTTTATAGTTTAGTTAACTGCTGGTTTATACATTGTACAATAAGACATGCTATTAACTTTAGTAAACTGTCACTTGTCATTTCTATTTTAGGAATAATGTATCTTCCATTTTTGGCTTAGCATATCTTAGCATCCTGTGTTTACTTTGATCTTCCTTTGTTAGTTAATCTTCACCATTGATCTTGCACATCCTTCAAGTTTCTTTTTGTAGACTTGTCAATCCAGCTGTTTGGATTGTTTGTTGATTGTGAATCTTGGATATTGAACTGGTCTGCAAATTTGTACTTTGAGATTTTACCTCGAGATCTCCATTTGGTCTATAGAGAACTTGAAATCTCGATAAGTATATTGGCTTATCGAGATCTCTAATACTCCATAATTAATTTGACTTGTACAAGGCATAAGGGATTATCAAGGAGTCTAGGTTAACAAGATGTAACATATGAAAAGTTCATAAAGACTCTCTTAGGGTCAAGGGATCATAAGTTAACAAAATACAAGGATAGGGTATACGTACTTGAAGCAAAGTGGTTACTATTAGGGTTCGTCACAAGGATTGATAACAAGTTTATCACAAGGATTAATAACAGGGTTTTCATAAGAATCAATAAAAAGTTTTACAAAGAACCTTTATTCTATCATGGCGTCAACAATAATCTTCCGTAACCAATTCATAATAGAAGGTAGAGTTACTTGTCTTAAAAAGCTTTCCTATTTAAGGGAACCTGAGCTACTGACACCTAAGATTTCTTTACCTTTACTAGCCTGAATGCCTTCGTTATCCAAATCTACAATACAAAACAGAACCCTAATTAGATACTTGATCAATTCCTGACATTTCTCAGAACGTCTAACTTCTACCCCGGTCGCAATAAACATTCATCTTTTATACGCATACATAATACGTAGAACATAATAAGATATACCCTTATACTCTTTATATCACCAACTATCTCAAATCTTTACACTTAGCAAATAATCATTGATTCGTATAACTCGATACCATATACAACCTATTCACTAACTTGTCGAGAATTGGACATGAAGTACTCGTAATTACTCTTACCCTTCTAATACAATCAATCACATCAATTAATCATAATCAAATATTTATAATCACTTTTAACATTTGACTCTTATCACAAACAAAACATCTCATAAATCACATAATCATTTAGTATTAAACATTCAAGTCGAATTTTTAAATTCAAATAAGCTACCATGCGTGACTCGAAACATGTACAAATTTTAACCATTCCTAAGACCAATCTTTTCCATCATTTTTTTTATAAAAAATCGAACCAAAAACATGATAAAACCGAATAATTTCTTTAGAAAATCAACATACTAACATGCATACTTTTAGATTAAAACTGAACCAATCTCGAGTTAAACTAGATACCGAGTACCAAATTTGAATCATTTTTAGAAACTTACACTCTAAAATTTTAGAAACTCCAAGAACAAACACATGCATGCCTCGATTAATCTAGAATCACCCAAACAAACATCAATGATCACGTAATCGAACTTACACATGCCATACAAATTAAAATCACAAATCACATCATCTCAATCAAATGTTTCAAACTAATTTTTTTTAAAACTATGTAACATTCGGATTTTTCAACTAAAATGACATGCAACTAATAAAATCAACATGCATGGTCGAAAATCATGAATCGAACTCGATCTAAATCAAGGACTAATGATCAACAACAATTTGTACCATTTTCTTTAAAAACCGAAGCTAAACACGGGTTTTTCGAACTAAAAATCAATATGCATGCAAGGTTACTAATTTAAAACAAAAATTTTGTATGATTCTCGGACTCATGTACATCATTGTCCCCGTCGGCTCACCGGAGGTTCACCGCCGACGGTGGAAAAGCACAGTGGTGCCCGTTTCGGGGTTTCCAACCGAACTCCATCATTAATCGGTTTTTAATTCCACAAACACATATACAATCACAGAATCATCACCAATAATCATAAGAAATCAAATCCCTTTTGATTACATCCAAAAACGAACTAAACCCAAACTCGGGGTTTTCAAAAACTTAAAATAGCTACATGCCATCACATATTTGTGTAAAGGAAGCAAAACCCTTTATAACTACGGGTTTAAAATCGAAAATAGAAGAGAAATATGGGAGAGATTGAAGAGAGAGAAAATACCGAGAGTAGAGATAGAGAGAGAAGAAAAGAAAACCGGGTAGGGAAGGAAGAAAAAAGAAAAGGAAGGGTGTATGTATATATTGGATGGTAGGGGTAGTATGGTAATTTGCCATCTAACTCTTGAATTTTGTTTTGTTTTCTTTCTTTTATTCTAAAATCAACAATCTCTATTGAATCATTTTTATAAAGTGAGAAAATATCACAAATTCCATTTTTAAAATAAAGAGCATAAAATTAGCTCTTCTCCCATATTTTAAAATAAATTTTTGAGCGAACGAATTAATATTTATGGATTTTTCAAATAAATCCCAAATAATAGAAATAAACTCCATAAAATCATTTTAAAATATCAGAAAATTCAAACAATTCCAGCTATTATTTTTAAAAAGTCCCTTGGACTATTTTAGAGATAACAAATTAAATTTCACACCTTGATCGCATTTTAATAATTTTCTAAAAATATATAAGGACCAATAAATCCTTATTTAAACCAAATAAATCATTTTAAAAATATTTAAAAGCCTACGAATTCACAAATTCACACACGTACTTACAATTAACACATACTCACATAATGTTAGTCACCACAATTATTTATACACCTTAGCACATAATTCTTTTTTAATCCATCTTTTGAATAACGGGTCACGTTCTTCTTGATGGCCTGACAATCCATGTATCTCATGCCTTCACTAACTCATCAATCTGGAACAAGACATTTCCCGTTCCTTATTACTATTCCAAAGAAGTTCACGTTAACCACTAAATCAATTATCCTTTTATTTTATTCACATAAATCCATATAATCCACAATTATAATACAAAGTTGTATTTTTCTTATATAAATACATCGCAAAAATCCCAGCCGTTACATTAACCCCAACTCGGGGTCGATTAAACAGAAACCATGTGTACTTAGAAAATTTTCTCAATTTTGAAGTTTTAACCTCAACCCAGGGTCGATTTGATACAACCCATGTGTCCTTAGAATTTTTTTTCAATATTAAAGTTTTAACCCCAACCCGGGGTCAATTAAATACAAACAATGTGTACTTAAAAGAATTTCTCAATTTTAAGGTTTTAACCTGTAATATCCGAGAAATATCTTGTAATTATTTTTATCAATAAATAATTATTATGGAATTATTATGTGAATTTTGGCAAAATATCTGATAAGTGGTATTGATATTTAGATGCTTATATGTGATAAAATTTGAGTATTTTAACTTTTATATGTCCAAAATAAAGTATAGATAATTTTGATATTTTTCTTGTAATTTATAGGTTGTTATATGATTTTGTAAAGAATTTATGGATTTAATATTTATTTTTCTGAGTAATTATAAACTATTTTATAACACCGGGTGTCATCCAACTTCAACCGTTTTTGCATTTTTACAACCGAAATTCTTCGGAAAACTCCTTCCTAACCTAATTTGATTATTTTGAACATTTTTCGTGTTTTGACTTTTTTAATCCGGAGTACGGTTTGACCCGTATGAGTTCCGGCGCAAATTTTTTGATACGATAGTCATTTCGATAGATCAATAAAACCCGTATTCTCGAGAGACGGGATATTTTGATTAAATTATTACATTATCTTCTCGTAAGGTTTATTATAAGAAGCCCGATTTTGATAATTATCCAAAACTGGTACCAAATTGGATCATTTTTATTATTACCTAGCAGCTAAGTAATCTATTTTCGTATCCGATATGATCCAACAGGGTACTAATATTCCGTAAGTATAAATAGTCTTTTTCTTATTTTATTTATACAAATAATCATAAACAAACAGTTAAAATATATAATTTACAGAGAAAAACTCGAATATTCGTCATATTCTTCAAAATCAAACCTAAAAATGAAGGCGTTATTGAAATCGAAATCAAGTGTGTGAATAACCGAATCGAAGCTCGTGAAAAGTACTTTCAGAATCTACAACTTGTTTCACTACAGAGATCAAATGTATTTTTATATATGTTTATTTTAATTCGAATTTAATTATCATTAATATATGAATGTTTGATTTTGATGTTGTTTGTGTGATTTGATGATTGTATCTTGTAGATAATATTGTCCTGATCATTTTGGTATATTATATGTTGAATTTGGAGTTCAATAACATATAGAAAATTGAGTTTGATTTTCGAAATAAAAAATTAGGGTTTATATAGTATGATTGTTCTTAATTAATTTTTAGGCCCTTTTGATTCGAGTGTTATTAGCTTAAATTGATTATACCAATGAATAGATCGTTGAAAAACGAATCGATTGATGTATGTGTTGATCGGAGGATAACTGGAAAGGGCTCGTCGGAAAATTGATCGAACGGCGGCGTAAAACTTCAGGCCGTTTTTCCGACCAAACCATGAATTATTCGTATGTTTTGAAAGCTTGATCGTGTTCCCGGAGGTCTGTAGGTCATCTCCTGTAAATTTGGTCCAGTTCTGAGTTGTTATGAATCGCCGGAAAAGTTTGGTGGCTGCTGTTAATGGCGGCCGGCCACCGAAGCTTGTTAACGGGGAAGAAGATGGTACAAATTACCGTTTAGCCCCTTTGTTTTATCCAAAAACCTGTTTCTATCCCTGAAGTTTAAAAGTTCAGAAAATAGGATTTACGTTTTAAAATTTTACAAAAATTATATTTATGTTTATAATTATTTTCAGAAATTATTTTTAATTATTTAAAATTTCAAAATTCATTATTTTTAATTCTGAAAATTATTTTTTAATTTCAAAATAAATCAAAATTATTTAAATAGTTAATTTTAGTTGATAATTAATTATTTAATTAGGCATTTAATTTAAATATTAATTTATTAATTTATTTTATTAGTTATTAATTAATTTTAATTGATTATTTAATTAGATTTAAATATTTCTTTTTTATTAAAAAATTCCAAAAAATAGTTTCGAGCTTTAAAATATTATTTTAAATCATTTTCAAGGCTCGATAATTATTATTAAATGATTTTAAAGTCAGATTCGGGCAACCGAACATTTTTATTGAATTATAAAATGATTCGTTGACCCGTTTTAATTCCAAAAATGTTCAAAAATTCGTATTAAATACCCGAAAAATTATTTAAATCCGAATCTTCTTTAAAAAATGATTTTGATCAAATGTATTACGTGATATGTGCTATATGTGATCTGATTGATGTGTAATCAGCTTATGTGTGTACTATTTAACGGTTTTTATCGTAACTTTTAATCCGTAAGTCGGATTTTGGTGAAACCAAGGGAGATAGAAGCTTGTAACGAATAGATTGAGATGAGAATAAGTATTGATAAATACTTGTGATGTCTAACAAAGGAAGCGAGGCGTAGAATGGGAAAACAAGTGGTCAGTGAGTGAGAACCAATAGACGAGTACAAGTAAAGTGAAATTGGATTGAAATAAGGTAAGTATTTCCAAATTTCTTCATATATGTTGTTAAGTATCCCAAATAGTTCTTGTTTTATATTGCAAGTGCTTTGAAATACTTAACCCTACACCCTGATTCTTCTTATTGATCTTTGAGCTATAAACCTTATTTTTTGTAAACCATCGATTGTTGATTTTTCAGATATGAACTACATATATACGATACTACTCCACAAATACATGTATACCATACACAGATCACTGAAACAGAATTGCTTAACATACCAACCTTTATACCTTACAGATCAGAAGACTAATCCTTGAACTGTTACACCTTTGTTCTTATGTTATATGATTCTTTCTCAGGCTTGAAGCCAACCCTTATCCACATCTTATTATACCTTCATGGTGTTATGAATCACCCTATAAATGTTGTTTATAGTTTTGTTTACTGATTTACATTATTTATCATGTTGATATTATAGACTTGGATTGTTTTTAAATGTAGACCAGATTCGTGGTCATGTTAGGCCAATGCGTGTCTTTTTTTTTATCGTAGGTAACCCGCAGCCGCTACCCTTCGGGTGCGCACTGGGTAAACCCTACGGGCTCACGCAATAGCCTGCAAACCAATGCGTGTCTTGGATCCAGTATATAGAGAAGAGATGTTGTGCCTTGCTCGGGGTTAGTGCGTGACTGATCAGTAGCCTAACCTTGGTTTTTAAAATATAAAAGTGAATATCCAATTTTAATCACTGCTTATCGAGAAACTTGTTTCCTTATATCATGTCAATTGATCATTGTTTAATCTCAGTGTTGTTATTATGACTTGTTAAGCTAGTTAGCTCGCTCTTGCGAATCTGTTTATGTTCTTTTCCAGTTAAAAAAGAGACTGGTGGTATCGAGGATCCCCAGACAAGTGTGCGAGCTAGATTTCCAGGTTGAAATAGAATAAGCTAGTATAGGATATTTGTCTTAGTTTAAGTTGAAAGTTTGTAAGAATGTTTTATTTCCAATTATAAGTTGAATAAGTTGGGATTTGGTACATTTATAATATAACTAAGGTTGTGGCTTCTGTGCATAGTTTAACCTGTAGGGTCATTGCATATATTATTTTCATAAACAAATTTATATAATGGGTGTGTGTGTGTGTTGTGAACCCCAAACTTCTGACCCGGGTTTGGAGGGCGTCACATAACCCCTACCCGGGGTCGACTAGATACAAACCCATGTGTACTTAGAAACTTTTCTCAATTTTGAAGTTATAACCCCAGCCGGGGTCGATTTGACACAACCCATATGTACTTGGAAATTTTTCTCAATTTTAAAGTTTTAACCCCAACCCTGTGGGTCGATTAAACACAAACCATGTGTATTTAGAAAATTTTCTCAATTTTAAAGTTTATCCCCAACCCCGGTTCGCTTAAATACAAACCATATGTACTTAGAAAATTTTCTCTATTTTAAAGTTTTAATCCCAACCTGGGGCTGATTAAATATAAACCATGTGTACTTAGAACATTTTCTCAATTTTAAAGTTTTAACCCCAACCCGGGGTCGATTTGACACAACCCATATGTAGTTACAAAATTATCTCAATTTTAAAGTTTTAACCCCAATCGGAGTTGATTAAACACAAATCATTTGTACTTAGAAAATTTCCTAAATTTTAAAGTCTTAACCCTAACCCGGGGTTGATTTGACACAACCCATATGTACTTAAGAAATTTTCTCAATTTTAAAGTTTTTACCCCAACCCAGGGTTGATTAAACATAAATCATGTGTACTTAGAAAACTTTCTCAATTTTAAAGTTTTAACCCTAACTGGGGGTCGATTTAACACAAGCCATGTATACTTAGAATTTTTTTTTCAATTTTTAAAGTTTTAACCCCAATCCGGGGTCAATTTGACACAACCCATGTGTACTTAAAATAATTTCTCAATTTAAAAGTTTTAAACCCAACCCAAGGTCGATTTGACACAACCCATGTGTACTTAGAAAATTTTCTCAATTTTAAAGTTTGAATCCCAACCCGGGGCTCGATTAAACACAAACCATGTGTACTTGGAAAAATTTCTCAATTTTAAAGTTTTAACCCCAACCCGGGGCCGATTAAATATAAACCATGTGTACTTAGAACATTTTCTCAATTTTAAAGTTTTAACCCCAACCCGAGGTTGATTTGACACAACCCATGTGTAGTTAAAAAATTATCTCAATTTTAAAGTTTTAACCCCAATCGGAGTCGATTAAACACAAATCATTTGTACTTAGAAAATTTTCTAAATTTTAAAGTCTTAACCCTAACCCGGGGTTGATTTGACACAACACATGTGTACTTAGGAAATTTTCTCAATTTTAAAGTTTTTACCCCAACCCGGGGTTGATTAAACATAAATCATGTGTACTTAGAAAAGTTTCTCAATTTTAAAGTTTTAACCCTAACCGGGGGTCGATTTGACACAATCCATGTAGATTTAGAAATTTTTTCAATTTTAAAGTTTTAACCCCAATCCAGGGTCAATTTGACATAACCCATGTGTACTTAAAAAAATTTCTCAATTTTAAAGTTTTAACCCCAACCCGGGGTCAATTTGACTCAACCGATGTGCAATAAGAAAATTTTCTCAATTTTAAAGTTTTAATCCTAACCTGTGGTCGATTAAACACAAACCATGTGTACTTCAAAAATATTCTCAAATTTAAGTTTTAACCCCAATCCGGGGTCGATGCAAGACAGCTCATGTGTACTTAAAAATTTCCTAGCAAATGACAAAATGAAATGCAGAAAAAACAATATATTAAGCAATCTCCGTGATAAACATAAACCCGGACAAATTCAGAACACAAGTTAAAATATTACAAACCATTTGTACTTAGAAAATTTTCTCAGTTTTAAAGTTTTAACCCCAACCCAGGGTTGATTTGATATAAACCCATGTGTATTTAGAAAATTTTCTCAATTTTAAAGTTTTAACCTCAACCCGGGGTAGATTTGACACAACCCATGTATACTTAGAAAATTTTCTCAAATATGAAGTTTTAACCCCAACCCGGGGGTCGATTAAACACAAACCATGTGTACCTAGAAAATTTTCTCTAGTTTAAATTTTTAACCCCAACCTAGGGTCGATTTTACACAACTCATGTGTACTTAGAAAATTTTCTCAATAAAGGTTTTAACCCCAACCCGGGGGTCGATTAAATACAAACCATTTGTACTTAGAAATTTTTTTCAATTTTAAAATTTTAAACCCAACCTAGGGTCGATTTTAGAAAACCCATGTTTTCTTAGAAAAGTTTCTCAATTATAAGTTTTAACCTCCACCTGAGGTCGATTAAACATAAACCATGTGCACTTAGAACTTTTTTTCAATTTTAAAGTTTTAACCCCAACTCGAGGTTGATTTGACATAACCCCTGTGTACCAAGAAATTTATCTCAATTTTAAGGTTTTAATCCCAACCTGGGGTTGATCAAATACAAACCATGTGTACTTAGAAAATTTTCTCAATTTTAAAGTTTAACCCTAACCCGGGGTCGATTTGTCACAACCCATGTGTACTTAGGAAATTTTCTCAATTTTAATGTTTTAACAGCAACCCGGGGTCGATTTGACACAACCCATGTATACTTAGAAAATTTCTCAATTTTAAGGTTTAACCTCAACCCGGGGTCGATTTGACACAACACATGTGTACTTAAAAAAAATCGATTTGAAAGTTTTAACCCCAACCCGGGGTCGATTTGACACAGCCCATGTGTGCTTAGAAAATTTTCTCAACTTTAAAGTTTTAACCCCAACCCGGGATTGATTAAACACAAACCATGTGTACTTAGAAATTTTCTCAATTTTAAAGTTTTATCCCCAATCCGGGGTCGATTTTACACAACCCATGTGTACTTAATTTTTTTTCTCAATTTTAAAGTTTTAACCCCAACGTGGGGTAAATTAAACACAAACCATGTGTACTTAGAAAATATTCTCAATTTTAAGTTTCAACCCCAATCTGGGGTCGATATAACACGACTCATGTGTACTTAAAAATTTCCCAGAAAATGAAAAAGTAAAATGCAACAAAAATAATACATTAACCCATGATAAATTCAGAACACAAATTAAAATACTACAAACCAAAAAATCAAGTTCAGAAATGACATAGTACTGAGAATCAAATTACAAGGCACTAAGTCCAATCATTACTGCTGGTTTTCCTGACTTTCGGGAGGAGGATGAGGAGTACGCTCTGGTTGATCTTGGGGCAAGAGAGGCTATTAGGGAAGAGGCTGCTCGGTAAGGCGGACTGGAGCCGGAAGCACCCTGAGCCCTTTCAGTGGTAGCAATCGAATTGTCTTCCGCTTCTAGCTTATATTCCTCTTCGATATAGTTCTTCAGCAACCCGTCAATGGCACCCCCGGGGACTTCGGCCAAATAGCGGGAGCCAACTCTCCAGCATATATGTATCTTCTCGACCATCTTATCATTTACCTCTGTATAATAAGCCGGAGTACCCTGGATCCCCGCAATGACTTCCTCGGACTTTGGTCGAGCAACCAACCTTCCTCCCTTAATTTTTTGTTTTCTTTAACCATCTTCTTCATCTTGTTCTCGGCATGATGCTGATTCTTCTAAACTCCATCAACGATCCTTTTATGAGCAGTGTGCTTCTTTACAAAATCAGATTTTAGCTTTTTGAGCTCCCGGTTCGCATTCTCAAGATCAGTCTTTGCCTTCTCATCGGCATCAGACTTTTTCTTCAAAGACCGGGTGATATCCACAAGCCCGGCAAATTTAGAGTTCGCCTACAATAATGAGTAAAAATGTCAATGACAAGAAGAAGACATAAAAAATCACAAGTACAAATAAAAATCCTTACATCAATAATATCCTCATGAAGCCTAACCAAAAAATCTTCTAGAGGCTCCCATTGGTATTGCCTCCTCTCAGCAGTAGTAGCATAATTATCAAAAAATTCCATCTGCCTAGTCTCCGGATAGAATCTAGCCAAGAGAGCATTTAGCATCTCAGGAATGTCCGAGGCCAGCTCCATAGCAACCTTTTTCGAAGCCCGGTCATCTGCTATAACAACACCTTCAACTTCAGCAGAAGGACTCTTACGCTTCCTCGACTCTCCCTCCTTATCTTTCTCTTTCTCAATAAAAAGGCCACCTCCGGGGATAACAACAACATCTACATCAGTCCTGGGACCCAAAGATTTGGTGTCCAGAATACTGGGATTCGGCCCAGATGCAACTTCAGCATCCTTTTTATAATAATAGTTTCCAAGCTATTCAGACCTCCAATCTTTCGGCACTGGGCATCCAAGTCTATAAAGCATCTGACATCCACTCTGGTGTGGGATAAACCTATGGATACCTGAGAAAACCAAAAAAGAAAAAACATTAACCCCGACTATAGAATAAGTTACAGACAAAAAGCAATAAAAAATAAGGAGATCAACTTACAGCCAACAACATGAAGTTTCGAATTATCTAGGAATGTATCCCCGGTCCACTTCCATCCAACTCCAGGTCCCTACCCGGGACAAAAATAAACTCCAAATACCAACCCTTTAAGGAGTTCATCATGACAACGGGAACAACAACCTTATCAACATAAAAACCCACAATCTTCCAACATAAACAATAGATCAAGCAACGACTTACTGATGGAATTCTTTATTTAAAAAAGATGATGAAAAAGTTTGAAGGTGATAGGTAGTTTTTCACATGGCAACATGCCAGAAACCAGCTATACCATTTAATAGAGTTTGGGGCTAGTTGGGTGAAGGGTATGCCATAAACATCCGGGAACAAAGCTTTGGTGAATTAATGTAAACCTACCGTCATACCCCGGAGATGTTTTAGGGGAATTCCAACAAACCCACCCGGGGACCTATGATAAACACGTTCCCCTTCCTCCGGCCATCTCCACTCAAACTCACCCCCCAGATTAAAAGTCGTCCTCAACGCACTATCTATATTAGCGTCAGTATATTTCTTCCCAATATCCTTCTGCACCGGGGCACAAGCATACCTGGTACTAGGAGCACTAAAAAACCTCATATCCATTACAGCTTAGTCATAAGCCTCCCTATCATCCACACCATCTGGGCCCCAATACTCTAAAGATAAATCCATATAATAGTATCCTAACGGTTTGGCATGTTGAATACATTAAACAAAATGATAATCAGAATCCTTTCAAGACCCATCTTATCAACTTAAAGTATTCCTGGGGCCCAATATCAAACATTCTTTTTGGGTACGGATTGGTAACTCAACTCGAGGAGGCATTTTTAGGAGGTTACCCAAAGACGATGAAGTGCTGGAATCTATAAACCTATGTGTTTGGGATACTCCGGATTATTTCCCTAAGGTTAGAAAATTGCTTAAAATGCCTACCTTGCATATACTATAACCTCGAAGTTAAGGCCACACCTCGCACAAAAAAAACAAACATAAAACTCAGAAACAATTTTTACACAAATCAAACACCAAATTAAAGATCTACGGCCTGTATATACAAATATACATATAAATATTTAGATAAAGAACATCATAAACCCCCGAATTCGAGCCCAATCCCCAGTAAATTAAAAGACAATTTATACATACAAATTAACCTATTAATACCTATTTCTATACAAATCAAACAATAAATCACAAACACAACACTACATATCTCCACAATCACGCAAATACGAGATAAAAAACACAAGTTTTGAACAAGAGGGAAAGGGAAGTGATGAACATTCAAGCCACTACATCAAGAATAACTACATGCAAACACAAAAAAAGAAGAAGGAAAAAGCGAGGCATAAGAAACTTACAAGTAAACAAGATAAAATGCAGAGGCTTCAACAGAACCGAACGTGAGAGAATCTGCGGAAAAAGCTTCAAAACTTGGAAGAAATATTAGGTTTTTATCCTTGATTCTAGTTTGCGTAAGAAAAAAAGAAGTAGAGGGGGCATTTATAGAACAGGAAAATAAATAAAAAGAAAACTTAAAAGTTTTCTATTTCACAAGTGTGGCTAGACAGGGATGCCATGTGGAAGCTTTTCACTGCTCTTGTAAAAAATAAAAACCGCAGCAGTTACTCACCTTGGCTGTCAAAATAATAATTACAACTCTATAATTATTTACTTTTCACATTTTTTGAGAACCAAAAAGGGGAGGGGGAATACAAATCTTCTTGTACACCCAAGCATATGTACAAATATATATGACATGTTGGCATCCCAACCATCAGCTGACACCCCGGAAAAAATGCCATACTTTGCAGAGTTTAATGAAATCACTAACGTCTCGTCCTTATCTTCTTCTAAGTAATTCAAGGAACCCAACCTTGAATACAAATAAAAGAGACTAACAAAGTCAACTCAGAGCTCTTATATTCAGAAGACCCCAAAGTTAGGGGACTATAAATCAAAGAAAGACCCAAATTTTTCTTCTAAGTAATTCAAGAAACCGAACTTTGAATACAAATCAAAGACACTAAAGAAGTAAACTTCGAGCTCCCATATTCATAAGACCCCGGAGTTAGGGGTATAAATTAAATAAAAACCCAAATTTTTCTTCCAAGTAATTTAAGAAACACAACCTTGAATACGAATCAAAGACATTGACCAAGTCAACTCCGAGCTCCTATATTCGTAAGACCCCAGAGTTAGGAGTCTACAAATCAAAGAAAAACCCAAAATTTTCTTCTAAGTAATTCAAAGAACACAACCTTGAATACAAATCAAAGAGACAAATCAAGTCAACTCTGAGCTCCTATACTCATAAGACCCCGAAGTTATGGGGCTACAAATCAAAGAAAAACTCAATTTTTTCTTCTAATAATTCACGGAACCCAACCTTGAATACAAATCAAAGAGACTAAGCAAGTCAACTCCGAGCTCCTATACTCATAAGACCCCAGAGTTAGGGAGCTACAAATTAAAGAAAAACCAAAAAATTTCTTCTAAGTAAATCAAGGAGCCCAAACCTTGAATAGAAGTCAAAGAGACTAACCAAATCAACTCTGAGCTTCTTTATTCATAAGACCCCGGAGTTAGGGGGCTATAAATAAAAATAAACTCCAATTTTTCTTCTCAATACTTCACAATAAAACAAACTTAGATACAATTCAAACATAACAATTACTACCCCCCCCATCCGGGATACTCGTATAGGGGAGTAGGAGGCAAATGATAGGGAATAATAAGACTGGCCCGGAGTCCACCCCCGGAAAACCCAATAAATGAACCTAGTGCCCAATTATTAGCTTATGATCCAGGTTGTAGTGGACCATGGGTGGTCCTTCCATATCGAAATATTTCTCTTAATCATTAGTTTGTGAGTATGAGAAATATTCTTGAATCAAATGGCACACAGTCCCACTCCCAAGTGGCACACGCATGACATACTTTGGCATGCTCTAGCAATAAAGAATTCTTGGATACATGCCCACATTATCGACATCCAGGTACCCTGAATCCAGAAGGTTCCAACGGCCCGGAATCCAGGAGGAGCACCTGGACACGTGCTCGCATCACATGCATCCAGGTGCTCAACGGCCCAGGACAATCCAATAGCCTCAATTGAAGGTACTAACCCCAAAATCCTAATTGAAGGCCTATAAAAAACCTTCAAAAAGGTGTTTTGGGGGGTATTCATTCAATTCACCTACACATATATACACATATCACATATATTTAAGTAATTCTCATTCTACCCTTCTTCTCCAAAGCCCCTATCTCATTCTCACGTCGGAGGTGCCGCAGGGACGCCACCCCCTCTAGTTCTGTTTTGCAGGATCACTACCTATAGCTTGACCATATACATTCTCATTTCTTCACAAATTGAAGCTGAGTCCGGATAGGAAGATGAGAAGAGTCCGGGGAAGGATTGGAGTTATCACCACCCATTTTTACCATCTCTTTTTCATCATGCACCTCAACCTTGTGGGGTTTCAATTTCAACTATTGGACCATTTGCCTTACTTTATAATGAGCTTATTATCGGGCCTCTTCTCAAGGCCCGATAGAAATTATTTGAAGTGTTCGATAACCCACTCAACCGTTAAACTTAATATAAGTAGTTTACTATTCAATCTGTGAAGTATTTGACTATCCTAACTTTAAAAACTCAAAACTTATGATTTATATTATGACAACTTAAAAGTTATAGTAGTAATTAAAAGTTAGGGGTGCTAATTTACTTTTAACTCAAACTTATTCTTTTTATTGTTTGATCTTTGCTTTCTGGTTGTGGAATAAAATTAGGGTTCGTTAGTATTTAATGCTAGGGTTTGTGATCTTCGAGCTTTAATAGTTGTTCTCGCGGTGGGGACTGGTTGTCCTCGCAAGATGTTTACGCATCTCTGTGTTGGAGAGAATCAAGCCAAAAACGTAGTCCTACGTTGAGGGGTAGATCCCTTTATTTAGAGATGAGTCTAGGGTTAGACTTGTGTTAGGAGACTTGGTGGAGATGTCTCCAACTTAGATGGTAATTATGAATCCTATAAGGCAATAGATTCTAGATCCTTCCTTGTAAGAGTTAGTGTCCATGTGGGACGTCATGTCTCTGTTCCTTCAGCCGAATTGGGCCTAGTCCATGAACAGCTCATTTTCGTGGACCTTGATAACCTCTGCTCGTGGGCCTTGATGACTTGGGCCGTCTTTAGTTTGTAACAAGCCTTGACCAACCTGGTTTGCATTGGGCTTTGAACAAGAATTCTAAGCATAATTAATATGACATTTAATGTGTCTTTAGGATATATTTTCTCTCCATATCATTTTCCCGCAACTTCCGGGAATACTACTTGAGTTTTCGTGGAAGTTATAATGGTCTATTCGCAACTCGGGGTACTTTTGGCCCTTCATGGGTATTGGCCCTTCCTGGGTGTCAGCCCTTCATTGGTATCGGCCCTTCATGGGTTTCGTCATTTTATCATAAAGTGGGAGAGACCTACACGTTTATAACGACTTATATAGTGTGGTATACACACTTGGGGCCTTTGCACAGGCTAATTAAATAGTGTTTGACACTAAACGGTCTTAATCGGGATTATAAAGTGAACATTTATCACCCCTTAACCTTTATGAAGGTCAATTATGTTAGCTAATGAATACAACACATAGGGGGTGAATGTGTTTTATATATTTTTAAGGCTTTTTGAAAGTTTGTTACTTGGTGAACAAAGCAGATTAGAAATGCGGTAATTGTTACATATTGAATTCTCAATGATCAGAAGAAGCTCAGGATTTGGCTGTTCAGGTGTCATCAGTATCTGATGTGTCTTCAGGATTTGACATATCATCAACATTTGGATGTCATTAGTATTTAAAGACAGTCAGCTTAGAAGATTTGTTCTATTCCTTATATTGTGGAGCAGATATCTTTCACATCTGAGTTATAGGACTTTATCTATTCAGTTGAAGATATATATTAGTTTCAGTTAGCTTTTGATAATGCATATTTTAGATTGATTTGTTGTAGCTGTGTAGTATATAAACACAGTTTAGGTCATCACTTAGTGTATCGATCTCGAGTATCATTCGACCTAGCAGCTCTCAAGAACATCAGTATTTCTTGAGAGAGTTTTGTAACAGTTTTTATCAGATATATAAAAAGCCGTTATATTTTATTACTTGTTCGAAACATTTATACAATTGTATCCAACCCCCCTTAAATAATTGTATCTTCACTGGGCAATAATTGGTATCAGAGCTCACTGATAAACTTACAATCATAAATGATCTAAACATGTCTCTGAACAAGTATGAAAGTATTAAAATTCCCATTCTGAAAAAGACTGAATATCCTACATGGAAGGTAAAGATGCTCATGCACCTCGAAGCTACAGATCCAGATTATCTCGATGTGATTAATGATGGACCATACATGCCAACAAAACTGGTGCCTACAACTCCGATTGTTGCTGAACACTATCAGCTAAAGGAGAAGAGTGAGTGGACACCAGAAGAGAAAGTTGTTGTGCTGAAAGATGCAAAGGTAAGAAACATTTTGCATAATAGTCTTGATTCTGTGATGTCAAACAGGGTGATAGCCTACAAGACTGCCAAAGAGATCTGGGATGCTCTTGAAACTCAATGTCAAGGAACCATGGCCATCAAAAAGAACAGAAGGGTTGTTCTGATTCAAGAATATGAACACTTTGAGGCCAAGCCTGATGAAAGTCTCACTGACATCTATGACAGATTTCTGACCTTGCTCAATAATCTGTCTTTGGTGGGAAAGGTGTATGATCGAGAGGATTTAAACACTACATTTCTGAAAGCCTTAAGTGAAGAATGGGAGACTCAGACTTCAATCATATGACATCAGTACGATTTGGAAATAATTACTCTGGATGAAGTCAATGGCATGCTGAGAACTCATGATTTGGAAGTCTAGCAAAGGAAAGAGAGGAAAAACAGCAAAGGGAAATCTGTTGCTTTGAAAGTAAATGATAAAGCGTCAAAAGAAAAGTCTGCTGGAGTTATAAGAAAGAAGAACAATTTGCCAGAATCAGATACTAATGACTCATCATCAAATCCTGATGATGATACTGATCCTGAAGTTGATGAGAACATGACAGATTCTGATGTCATGCAAATGGCCGTATTGCTGGTTAAGGGCTTCAGGAGGATGCAATTCAGGAATTCTAAGAACAACAGAAGCTTCAGGAAGAAGTTTATTGGAGGTGAAAGGAAGTCAACTGGGAGAAAAGATGGAAAGGACTCTAAAGCTGGAAAGGTAGACAAGACAAAGATCAAGTGCTACAACTATGATGAACCTGGTCACTTTGCCACAGAGTGCAAGAAAACAAAGCATGATAAAGGGAAGAACAAAGCCCTGATAACATCAAGCAAGAATTGGATGGACTCCTCTGATTCTGAAAATGAAGACACATGCTATGCACTGATGGCTAGTCTTGATGATCCTGCTTCTTGTTATTCCCAGTGGGCTAACAATGAGATTTACAGAAGGGGGATTGAATGTAAATCTCAAAACTTTTTCAAGTTTAGAGCAGTTTGTCAGACTAAGTGTTTGGGTGATCAAATGTATGTGAATTGCTTGGAGCTGATGCAGACAGATATATATTCAAACACAAATGTAATGAACACAAAGAACTTAAAAACTTTTCTGGTGGATTTGTTGTTCCACCAGAGATGTGTTATTTCAGAAAATCTGTGATTCGAAACTAAATCACAGCTGCTTCCTAGTACAAACTAGATGATTTTCTCTCTTGATATTTCTAAACAGCTCAGGGAAAATTCACATCTAATTACTAGCTACTACTTGGTTTATATTTCACCAAGTTTATAAGTGAAGACAAAGATAAAGTACAATAAGACAATAGTTCTCCACTTGTTTCTGTTCCATTTTTATCCAGTGTAATATGGAATTATCTGTTGACTTTCCATTATGAACCAGACTAAAAACGGCTGTTTTTTCTGCTGTTCCTGAAATAGGCTACCACATCTCTGTCAATCCATGTGCCTCTGTCAGCTTTGTTAACTGTCACTATCAACTGCTATAAGACTGAGCATCCGTTGAAGCTTTCATCCGTTGATGGCTTTATCCGTTGATGCTCTAGCAGTGCATCCGTTGAAGCTTTCTTCCGTTGATGGCTTTATCCGTTGATGCTCTAGCAGTTGAAGCTTTATCCGTTGAAGCACTTATCCGTTGATGGATATTATCCGTTGAAGCATTAGAGACATCCGTTGAAGCTTAGTTTCTTATCCGTTGAAGGTCTTCAATATCCGTTGACACTTCTTCACTTATACAAAATTACAAGGCATGAAATATTTACAATTAGCCCTCCTATTTGTACATCCAATAGTAGTCAACATGACTGATTATCTCCTAACAACATCTAAGAATTACAGCTTGAAATCAGAGAGTGAGATGTGCTACAATACCAAACTTATTGCAAAGTAAGGCTACTCCTTCAACGGATAGCCAAGATGGTCTTATCCGTTGAGGCTACAAACACTAGATTTCTACTTAAGTGTTTTGCTGAACTTATCATCAAACTAATACACATATTCCTAACAATCTCCCCCTATTTATGTCTACTAGAACTGTAGGCATAAATTTAGGTTTAGCTTGATGATAACAAAACACTTAACAAATATATAAACTGTAACAAAGCAGAAATTCAAAAGTGCTGCAAAAGTGTATATGCTGAGATGAAATTGAAGAAATACATTGTTTCCAAGGGTGCTCCTTTAGCCTGAGCAAATTACTTTCTTTTCCTTTGATCCCTGGTTTTCTTTCCTAGCCTCCTGTCATTCTCCTCTATTTGAAGTTGAAGTTGTCTGTAGAATTCAGCTTCATCTTCTTCATTGATATCTAACTTAGATTGCATATCCTTGAGAGTTTCATTACTGGCAATCTTTAGCTGATCTTCAATTCTGAAAAATCTTCTGACTCCTTTGTTGTCTCTGAACTCCAACAACCAATGAGGTGATTTGTGAATTGTAATACCTCTCTCTTGAATGAGTAAAGTTCTAGGCAAGGCATTGGGCTCCCTCCAAGTTTTCCTTATGTTGGCAATCTTATTGAGAATCTCAGTCCTGGCAGTTCTGGTAAAGCCAGAATCCTTATGTATGGCTGAGTAGACTCTAATCAAGGTAGAGTAGCCTTCATTCAGAATTCTATGTAGAGGCCATGTTCTTTCCCCAGCTCCTTTGTATTTGAACACTAGTCTTTCTGGTAGCTGTCTGTAGGCAGCTATTCCCCTTACATCCTCCAGCTCATCCAGATAGAGTTCAATGTCTGAAAATTCTTTTATGTCACAGATGTGAACATAATCATCTTTAGAGGTTTGAGGTTTAGGCCTAGGCTTCTGTGTGAATTTGATTGAGGCTTTAGAGGGTGTTGATTTGATTCTTCTTTTCTGCTTCTTTGATGGTGGAGAAGAGGTTAGGAAGGTGGGAAATTTGATGGTGTCCCAATCAATTGGTTCCTCCTTGGGAATGATTATTTCACCATGAATGTTCATGAAGGGGTCAGGTACAATGGGTTCAGGAATAGAGGGTAGTGGTTTGGATATTGATTGGGTTTCTTCAGTCTTATCTACCTTCTTTCTCTTTGCATTGACCTTCTTTCTTTTCCCTTTCTGCCATTCTTCCTTACTTCTTTCCTCCATCTCAGTGCCAACCATGTCCCCCATAGCTTCATCTTCACCTTTGTCTTCAATTTCTTTCTATTCTTCAGCGTGACTTGACTTTAGCTGTTTTTCAAGCTTTGCTTGTGCTCTTTTGTCAGCCTTTAGCTGTTTGGCTTCTTCCTTCAACCTTTTGGTTTCTTCCCTCTTGGCTATTGAGAATTTGGGATGTCCTTGCATCACACATATGCTCTTTCCTTCTCTGAAGATAATAGCCATGTTTCTCCTTACAGCCTCATCCATGGTCTCTTTGAGATATACAATACTTCTTCCTAAAAGCTTGTCCTCATCTGCTTTTGGAAGAGGAAAATCCACCTCTTTTAGAGGATTCTTTGTAGAGTCCTTATTGGATCTGTTGTTGGGCTTGAGAACCATAGGTTGCAGATCTTTGGAAGAAGTTTCTCCATCCTTATGCCTCCCTACTGGCTTGAGTTCCATAATAATTGATTCCACTTTTGTGCTATGCTTCACAGATTGTGATTGAGAAGTTGTAGAACCAAATATTAGTTGCATCTTTTCATCAATCTTCTTCCTTTGCTCTTTGACTTGCAATTCAGGTGCTGCTATCTGGATTAGATCAATTCCATCTAGCTTTCCTTTGACTTGAATTGGTGGAAAAGTTGTGATGACAGGAACTAGCACTTGAGAAATCTGAACTGTTGTAGATGGTTCTCCTTCCCCTTTCCCTTTATTCTCCTCCTTTTTGTTATCATCAAGGGTAGGGGTCAAGCCTTGTGCTTGTGCCAGCTGCATGAGGAGATTTGTTTGAGTTTGTTGATTCTGAAGAATGGTGACCATAGTGTAACACCCCCAGATCCGGGGTCGAGGATCCGGGTCGTCACGGTCTTTCTTTCCACAATATCACTTCACTTAATTAATAATAATAACCTTATGCTGTGACCCCACACTAACACACACCACAACCCGTTATAGTCTCAGAGATGAAATTTAAATAAGTACAAGTCTTTGAATCCACAATTTAAAAGTTATTACAACCCAAAATGATTACTTGATAAATTTACAGTTAATTGCCATTATCTGCCACAAGTTATAATTATACATAATTGATTCTCAAAAGTAGATGGTCTGATCTACAATAGATCTACCTCTGCAGCTATAGCAGCTACAACATCAACGGGAAGACGCGGAACGCTTCCCACGCGCTTGCGCTGGGTCTACTGGAGTCTGGCCATCTTTCCTAACTGTTGTTGTGTGATGAAGAAATAAAGCAAGGGTGAGCAGCAAGCCCACCAAAATAATATGTATAATGATTTACAATATATGAGCCTACTCATAATACTCATGAAAGTCTTGGTCAAAAGAAATGAACCAAGTTGATATCTTAATGCGATGAAGTCGCAAAATATTCAGTATATATATATACATATATACTTTTCAAAATCTTGGAAGTCCTCTTCCATGCATAATATACACAAAGTCCCAGTGTATAACTGTATAAAAAAAATATCGTTGCAAGGTGATCTCATATATCTAACCTTGTCTCAACGTTTTTCTGAAAATCTTTGTCATACATAAGACAATTATTAATTAGATATAAGTTTAAAAGATGAGGTTACCAAATACCCCAATATACTTATATCTTTCCCAATACTACTTGAACTACCACCGTTCAAGTTATAATCAGTTTCAAAAGTTCATCACATAGATGAGACTACAAGACAAGATTTGAATAGATTCAATCTTTGAAATATTATTGAATGAAAAAGTTATGAGATACTTTATTTAGTCCCGATATATATATATCTACATATATATATCTCTAAAACATTTCCTGGAACCTCTGTTATGTAAAGTATGAACAGAGTTGCAATATCCAATGAATTTGGAAGGAAAAGAAAACCTTTGGCATAAACCAGATATCTTGCTGATCAGGCAAAGATACCCATAAGTAACCTTTTCTACTAGTAGATGGACGAATTCCCCACTGGTCATCACCCTGGTCATAATTAGGACCTTATGCTGGACTGCCACTCAGCCACTTATGCATTTGATGGACTCCCACTGAGCCACTTACACTATCATGGACGCCCACTGAGCCCATGTTGCTTATGCCGACTCAATAGATGGACTTACTTCCCGAACGTTGGGTAAGTAATCAATTCATTTACCAAAACTGCAACCTTGTTGCGAATATAAAATACACCACAAAGCCGGATCCCTCAGGTTTTAAGCGAGTATTTAAATCCCCTTAAAAAGGAAGATCTTAAATATAAAAATGAGTTTTGGGATCCGCTCTAACTTTTAAAAATCATTTTGAAGACTCGAAAACATTTTTAAGAATGTTTGGAGTAATACTGATTTATTAAAATAAATCAGTCCCGATATGAAAGAAATATCTGAATATTATAATTTAAATAATATTCCTATAAGAATAATTGAGGTAGAAGTTGGAAAACTTATACTTGAATGAATAGCAAATAATCAAAGATATACTTATACGAAAGTAATATCTTTATTTGAATAATCAAAAATAAGTTTGATTATCGACACCTTATTCTTTAATACAATAAAGAATATTATTAAGTAATAAGCGGAGTCATAATACCTCGAATGAATACTATAAATAATATTCATAAAATAAAGGAGTCATACATCCTCAAATGAATATCCAAGTAATATTCAATAATAATATAAACTGAGTCATAAGCCCTCGAATGAATATTCAAATAATATTCAAATAATAAAATAAACTGAGTCATAAGCCCTCGAATGAATATTCAAATTAATATTCAATTAAGTAAAATAAAGGTATCGAATAAACCTTATTCGATCCATAGTTTTAAAAACTATATCCATATATATATAAATATATATATATATAATATACTCGGGAACATCGACTCCCGGTTTAAAAATATGTTCACCTTTTATCCCCTATACTAAGGGTATACGCAACTACTTGCTTATTTCTAGCATAGGTATTATGCAACTATAAGCATTGAAATCAACAGATAGATAACCAGATTACGAAACAGACATGCATATATACCATACCAGCATGCTCCAATATATCGCAAAATTTGCTAATAACAATCATGCACTATCACAAGATAATGCATATACATATATTTACATCACAACAACAGTATATCGGGTAGAAAACTTGCCTGAGCGACTGGGGGTTACGAATGGCTCGGGACGAGTCTGGTAACCTATAAGCAACAAGTAAGTTGGAATTAAACCAAAGTCACGTGTAAATCTATATTTTAACTAACTTAGACTCTAACGCTCGTTTTGCGCTCACTGATTCGCTTAAGTCACTCGGGTACCCTCGGCTCCACCATTTTTAATAATTTAACCTTTACGAGTTTTAAGGCGATTCCTTCGCGAGTGTCTTACCAACTGCCTAACACACTTACCATAAATGTTTCATACATTAATTAACCCTTTTGGGTCTTTAACCTATGTTTCAAAGTAAGGCGAGGGAAAAAGTTTCGTTCGCGAAACGCCGTTACTTGAAACGGTCGTTTCTCCTAAACCGTGCATCGGAATCGAATGAACTACATATCAAAACGAAGCTCGTAACATGAGCTATCTAAACATGGCAGTGGTCATAATCTAGAAGGGGGTTCTCGGGTCCTAATGTTATGCACAAAAACAGTCTAAAGAAAATTGGACGTTACGACGGCTATGTTTACGCGATTTCCCAAATTCAAACCATTCAAAAACCATCACAATTCAACCTCAAATCAATCATACAACCAACATCCATCCAAACCACATCATAACAGCCCCAACCAATTCAAGTTTAACATTCATACTTATGCCTAAGCTTAACTTTAACCATACTTAAGTTCTTTTAATCAAAACAACAACATTTACTAATCCAACAACATCCCAAAACTCACTAATCTCTACATACACAACCATCAAGCCTCTCATGAACTAAAATACTCATATTATGCTCTTAACATTCAATAACAAAGCTTGGTTAAGAGATTATACCTTCCTTGAAGCTTTTTAACACAACACAAGAGCTTTGAATGCCTAAAGAACCTTGATCCTTGCTTGTATAACCTTAATCTTTCATAAAAATTCAAGAAAACTAAAGTTATTTCTTGAAGGTTACTATTCACCATCTTCTTCCTTGATTTATAGAAAAATATTGGCTTGGAATTAGAAGCTTAAACTTATAGGAAGTATGTAACTATCCATGGGGAAGCTTAGATAATTACCTTGCTAAATAGTAAGTGGTGGAGCTTGGATCTTCAAATTTTAAGAAATGGGCCGAGAGCTAGCTTGGGAAGAAAGATATTTTTGTGTTTTGTTTGATGAAAATGAAATGATTTGCTTGGTTGGTTGATTTTTGTGTTGTTTTTGGTTAATGACTTAATTAACCTTTTATTTGTGTGGTTATAAACCAACCACACCTCCTCCTTCCCTATGTCATGCTTGTGTCACCTTGCACATGTCATTATGCTCCCACTTGTCCACACCTTGTGGTTTGATGATGTCACAATCCCTGGCTTCTTGTACAAGCTTGTCTCTTGGTCACTTATTTGTTTTACGGTTCACTTATCTTTCGTTCTCGTTTATCGTTTGAGGGATCATACCCGGGATCTTATTACTTAGGTTCCCTTAACCTTTCTCAATATATTATATTCCTTTTATGATCCTCTCCTATAATCCTTTAATTTCAATCCTTTTTATCCTGTTACCTTATACTCGATTCTCTCCGTATCTTGTGGATTTCCGGGAAAAATCAAAATGTTCGGAATTGGATTCTGACGATCTTTACATACACTTATATACCACATAGAGTACTAATAATATCCCATAAGATCAATAACAGAACCCCTACATAGCGTGGCATGAAAAGTTTTCTCGTTCAGCAAAAACACTATTCATAAGGGTTTCAAAATTTCTCAAAAATTGGGGTTATTACAGTCTCCCCTCCTTAAAAGGATTCCGTCCCGGAATCAGATAGAAAATGAATTGGGATACTTTCTTAGCATTACACTTTCTAACTCTCAAATAAATTTTCCCACATTGTGGTTCTTCCATCAAACTCTGAATAGTTTGATAACCCTTCTCCTAAGCACTTGTTCCCTTTTCACTCTACAACCCTTCCTGGTTGCTCCATATAGGTTACGTCGGGTTGCATATCTATGCGCTCATATGCCCCTATTTATCTGGCATCTGAATTACACTTCCTTAACAATGATACGTGAGACACGTTACGACCTGCTACATGTTCGGGGTTAGGGCTAGCTCCTATGCTATCTTCCCAAAACGTCTTAATATATCCAAGGGTCCAACAATTGGTGGACTTAGCTTTCCTTTCTTTCCGAATCTCATTAATTCTTTTCAAGGAAATACTTTTAACAATACAAGGTTGCCTCCTTCCTATTCTTTGTCCTTTCGTATCAAATCGACATACTTCTTATGTCCTTCCTGGATACTACCAGTCGTCCTCTGATTAGATCTATTATATCCCTGGTCCTTTGGACTACTGCGGGTCCGAGCATCTTGCGCTCTACAACTTCATCCTAACATAAGGGAGATCGACATTGTCTTCCCTCAAGGATCTCATAAGGCGATACCTCAATACTGACATATGATCTATTGTCGTAAGATAACTTAATCCGCGTTAAGTGATCATTCCAAATTCTTTCAAGTCTATTGCACAGACTCTCATTATAGCTTTTAGCATTAGAGCTTTTGCTTCTCACTACCCATCTTTTTTTTTCCAGTTCGTAGTCGCTACTATCTTCCGTTCCTAATATTATACTGGTTATACTTTTGCTCGTTAGCGTTCTATAACCTTTTAATAACCACATCAACCTTAGTATCACGAATGTGTTCCCATTCCGCATACTACCACCACTTTATTACTCCTTTTTCAGTTGTTTCTATTTTCCAAAATTTGATCAATCAAATAGAAGTAAAGGAATTTGTTGAGAGATCACTAAGATCATGAACACTTGTTATATCGCATAGTTAGTACAGAAGGTGGCCAGCCTTTAGTACTTGACAAGCAATTAAACAACATGTGGTATCCTACTAGGCTTCTATCACAAAGATAGATAGTCATTCGGCAATACCTCCCCTTCTGGAAGGGTTGTTCTTCTCAGCTTACATGAAATGAAAAGAAGAGAAAAGAACGAACTGAAGAGAATTGTATATATGAAAAAAATATACTGCCACAAAATATCTGGCTTGGAACCTACCTCTGAACTATAGAGGTTTGTCATAGGAGAACAAAACATATACGTATTTATATCAACATCAAGTATTATAGCATCGCATTTCACGTGCCTAAATATTTTCGCTATCCCGTCCATCATTCTATGGACCCATGCTCTTCCTCGAGCTTATACACAATTACCTTTGAAACTCCCTCGACATCGAAAATTGAATCTGGGATCTCATTCTAGACATCATCGTTACTTGAATTCTATGCTTGCACCGCAACCTTCCTCGTATAATAATACGACTCTCACGGTTATAATCAGCTCAATACTCGCAGAATCATTGCTGCCTTACTATGGTCCACCACTGACCTACTGTCGTCATTCAATTTCCATGAAGTCTTAATAGCTAACCATACGGAGTCCATACATGTCGTATCAAATCCTTCTAAGGAGTTAACATAACCACCAATCACAATTCATGAAGAACACTCCAAACTCTGACGTACTTTCATGACATGAAGTAGATAAAATTGCAGAAGAGTTTCAATCAAAGCAACGATAGCAGGTTAATACCATTCTTAATCATATGCCTTAAATAGAAGACTTAACTCAAAGGTTCGTCTAGTCCTTTTTGAACTATGGTCCTGGCTTATCTCAAGATAGTATCTTCTGAGATAGATAGCCCGCTCATGGCGATTACACGAATTAAACCTTTACTAACTACTATTACGGTTGGGTATTGCACAGTCATCAGAAGGAATGTCAATCTTCCAACCCATAATACAACCTTCACAGTTTTAACCATCATCACTGTATTCCTCTGGCACAAGTGCCTATAATTATCCACTTACCTTTAAAGTGTCGGCCACCCCTTTGGCCTTTCCTGATAGTAAAATTTCCTTACAGTCAATGTCTTTTTAACCACCTCCAAATAAATTTTCTACCTTATTTCCGATCACTGCTTGAGTGAAGATGTTTTCCTTAAAATCTGATGAGTAAAAAAAAATCACCATTTTTCCATAAGTTATTGCCTCAGTCTTTAGAGGTTAATCACTGTCACGACTGACTCTCAATCATACTTAGAACATCCTTTTATCTTAAGTCCTAATTGCCCTGAATAATTTCGACCTTTACTGGTTCGATCCATACTTTCTCGTGGTTTAACACGTACCCCCCTTGGCATCATTATAATTACGTCATATTTCCTTTATCAACATTTTTATTCTTGAGAATTTTGAATATTACCTTTCTCCTTGTAAACCTCTAAGGTTATCCTTCAATCGTTCTTCCTGTATTCCCTAGATACAGGGCATATCAAAATACCATTTACTAATACCAGAATCATAGTCTATATACTTCTGAAAAAAATTTCTCCATTGATCCTTAAAGGTTGTTACTACCTTAACCCTTTCCAATTCATACTTGTCAAAACTCATACTATCCCTATTAAGGGTGAAATGCCAACCTTTATGCATTCCCCTAGGATTCATTTTAAGTTACCGATGTTCTATCCTTAATTCCACCTTTAAAAGGTACCTGCATCCTTCCATGGATAAATAAAATCATATATCCCTGATATGGGTATCTTATTCAATCATTCCCACCTCGATAGTAAATGCCTAATTTCACAATAACATCTGTATACAAAATGAGGTTAATCAAAATGGCCTCCAAAAGATAACAACGGTTATCCGCTTTTCTTGCCTAATCTGGTAACGATAACATGGATGTTCTGGAAGATATTGGTCGTGTTCAACGTGAACTTCTTCTTAATAATTCCTTATTTACTTTTGTTGTTTATCTCAACAGTCACCTCAATGTTGGGATATCTTTCATATCTGGCGTCTCCCTTTCTGGGTATCAAGCCACCGGTCTTACACTTCACATTCTTGAAGGTCACTTCCTTCATCCCATTTTCCTAATTTCTTACTTCCTTGTCTCCTCAGTCTATCCGCGTCTCATATTTAACCTTCGAACTATCTCAAGTTTTCCTCAAATCCTCCCAACTTACAGGGGATAAAATATATGTATCTCTTATGCCTTCACCCAGCAATTTTAACTCATGGTGAATCACCCTCATCCTGATGATTACATACTTTTTCTATTTCTATTGCTACGAGTCTTTAGGGTTTCCTCATACCCAATTCCTTTATCATTCCTCAAACTCTATTGCCTCTATATTCCTTTCCACTTCAATTCCTTTTTATTTTCCTTTCTCTTATCATTATTTCATGAACCAACACAACATAAGCATTGATTTCAAATATCCCGTCATTCTGGATTCGTGTCCTCAGAACGAATCTTGATAACTTTTACAACTTAGATTCATAATTCATCATACTCGTCCGCCTTTGTTCTGGCTCTAAAGCTTTTACACTATCTCCTTATCTTTGGGGAATTACTTTCCCGAAACAATTGACTGAACTTAAATCAGTTTATTCTAACCTCTGGCTCCGTGCCTTTCTTGGTCTTTCACCAATGGGTGGTCTCTCTCTTAGGAGGGTAAGTGACAAAAACAGTCTTTTGTGGTTCATCAATCATTTAGAATCTCAAATGATTCCTCTATTTCCTTTAGCCAGGCTCTTGCCTCGACTAGGTCAACCTGTTCCTTGGAACTCTGAGAGCTTAGAGACTTAAAGGTCCTGAAAGAATTTCTCACCGCACTGTCTCCTCAGGGTGGTGGTTGGGGATAATAGTCTAAGTTCTTTTTAGACAGGTCCATGAATTTCCGTATAGGAGTACCGTCTCGGGTCTCCTTTCCTTACTCGACTTTCTGTGTCCTTAGTATGAAATGTTTCATCCTACTCCCCATAATTGGGGTCATCTTTTAATTTAAAATCCTTATTTTCCACTCCATTATGTCATGGGTTCCTTATATCTTGATGGTGACCTCCCTGACTATCACGTTCAGGGTTTACTCTAAATCTTATTCCTCAAACTATGGCTCTCATCTAAGTTCTCATCCTTACGCTCTTGAACTTTCGGAACCCAAATTCTATAGGAATACCTCATTATTCCCTTATCATCTTTCTCGATATTAATCTTTTATCTAATTGTTGGCTCCCTGCCTTCATTCATAACTTTTTCTGGCACAATATGATCTTTTCCAATAATTCGGGCTGTATTGCAATCTCAAACAGCTTTTCGGTACCGGCTCCGGTTACCTCCACTACTATTTCCATTTTCTCAAAATCTCTTATAAACTCTCCAAAAGACATCATCATCTTGAGTCTCTCCTTTTTACTAAGGGCGTCAGCCACCACATTGGCTTTCCCCGAATGATAAAGAATCTCCCAATCATTATTCTTGATTAGCTCTAACTGCCTCCTCTGGCATATGTTGAGCTCTTTCTACGTGAAAATGTACTAGAGCACTTATGGCTTAGGTAATTCTCACACTTCTTTCCATACAAGTAGTGCCTCCAATCTTTAGGGTAAAACTATTGCCACGAGCCTAAGCTCATGGGCGGGGATATCGAATTTCATATTACCTTAATTGTCTTGACATGTACGCGATTACCTTACCGTACTGCATAAGCACGCACCCTAAGCCCTTGTGCGAAGCGTCACTACACTTCACAAAATCTCATTTTCCATCCGGCAACGCCAACATAGGGAACGTCACCAACCTTTGCTTCAGTTCTTAAAAGCTGTTCTCGTATTTCTCTGTCCATTCGAACTTCCCAGTCTTACGAGTAAGCCGCATTAAAGGGGCTACTATCTTTACAAACTTGAACGAACCTCCGGTAGTGACCGGCCAATCCTACCTCTGGTAGTCGACCAAACCATGGTCATCAATTCCTCAGTGGTCCTTTATTCATTCTTGTCAGGATCCTCCATGGGATCCTCCTCAGCAACTATCCCTTCTAGGACAACATCCTCAACCGCTACATCCTCAATATCAACATCATCCGGTCCTGCATTAGGACACTCTATCGGATCCACAATCCGATTTCCAATTAGTAATAAAACATCATCGCGCTGTTGCTCCTCAACCTCAGGGTTCGGAGTCCCGCTACTCTAAACGATAACGAACTACGCTTCTATCGCTACATTTATAAGGGTTCCCATAAGGGTTTTAACTGTCAGTACTACGTTAGGTAGTCCGACTATGAACTTGGCAAGAGTTCTTATTATCTTAGTGAACTTATTATCTTAACGTCCCATCATCTCTGAGGTTTATAACGCTTGGCTCTGATACCATTTCTGTAACACCCCCAGATCCGGGGTCGAGGATCCGGGTCGTCACGGTCTTTCTTTCCACAATATTACTTCACTTAATTAATAATAATAACCTTATGCTGTGACCCCACACTAACACACACCACAACCCGTTATAGTCTCAGAGATGAAATTTAAATAAGTACAAGTCTTTGAATCCACAATTTAAAAGTTATTACAACCCAAAATGATTACTTGATAAATTTACAGTTAATTGCCATTATCTGCCACAAGTTATAATTATACATAATTGATTCTCAAAAGTAGATGGTCTGATCTACAATAGATCTACCTCTGCAGCTATAGCAGCTACAACATCAACGGGAAGACGCGGAACGCTTCCCACGCGCTTGCGCTGGGTCTGCTGGAGTCTGGCCATCTTTCCTAACTGTTGTTGTGTGATGAAGAAATAAAGCAAGGGTGAGCAGCAAGCCCACCAAAATAATATGTATAATGATTTACAATATATGAGCCTACTCATAATACTCATGAAAGTCTTGGTCAAAAGAAATGAACCAAGTTGATATCTTAATGCGATGAAGTCGCAAAATATTATGTATATATATATATACATATATACTTTTCAAAATCTTGGAAGTCCTCTTCCATGCATAATATACACAAAGTCCCAGTGTATAACTGTATAAAAAAAATATCGTTGCAAGGTGATCTCATATATCTAACCTTGTCTCAACGTTTTTCTGAAAATCTTTGTCATACATAAGACAATTATTAATTAGATATAAGTTTAAAAGATGAGGTTACCAAATACCCCAATATACTTATATCTTTCCCAATACTACTTGAACTACCACCGTTCAAGTTATAATCAGTTTCAAAAGTTCATCACATAGATGAGACTACAAGACAAGATTTGAATAGATTCAATCTTTGAAATATTATTGAATGAAAAAGTTATGAGATACTTTATTTAGTCCCGATATATATATATCCACATATATATCTCTAAAACATTTCCTGGAACCTCTGTTATGTAAAGTATGAACAGAGTTGCAATATCCAATGAATTTGGAAGGAAAAGAAAACCTTTGGCATAAACCAGATATCTTGCTGATCAGGCAAAGATACCCATAAGTAACCTTTTCTACTAGTAGATGGACGAATTCCCCACTGGTCATCACCCTGGTCATAATTAGGACCTTATGCTGGACTGCCACTCAGCCACTTATGCATTTGATGGACTCCCACTGAGCCACTTACACTATCATGGACGCCCACTGAGCCCATGTTGCTTATGCTGACTCAATAGATGGACTTACTTCCCGAACGTTGGGTAAGTAATCAATTCATTTACCAAAACTGCAACCTTGTTGCGAATATAAAATACACCACAAAGCCGGATCCCTCAGGTTTTAAGCGAGTATTTAAATCCCCTTAAAAAGGAAGATCTTAAATATAAAAATGAGTTTTGGGATCCGCTCTAACTTTTAAAAATCATTTTGAAGACTCGAAAACATTTTTAAGAATGTTTGGAGTAATACTGATTTATTAAAATAAATCAGTCCCGATATGAAAGAAATATCTGAATATTATTATTTAAATAATATTCCTATAAGAATAATTGAGGTAGAAGTTGGAAAACTTATACTTGAATGAATAGCAAATAATCAAAGATATACTTATACGAAAGTAATATCTTTATTTGAATAATCAAAAATAAGTTTGATTATCGACACCTTATTCTTTAATACAATAAAGAATATTATTAAGTAATAAGCGGAGTCATAATACCTCGAATGAATACTATAAATAATATTCATAAAATAAAGGAGTCATACATTCTCAAATGAATATCCAAGTAATATTCAATAATAATATAAACTGAGTCATAAGCCCTCGAATGAATATTCAAATAATATTCAAATAATTAAATAAACTGAGTCATAAGCCCTCGAATGAATATTCAAATTAATATTCAATTAAGTAAAATAAAGGTATCGAATAAACCTTATTTGATCCATAGTTTTAAAAACTATATCCATATATATATAAATATATATATATATATAATATACTCGGGAACATCGACTCCCGGTTTAAAAATATGTTCACCTTTTATCCCCTATACTAAGGGTATACGCAACTACTTGCTTATTTCTAGCATAGGTATTATGCAACTATAAGCATTGAAATCAACAGATAGATAACCAGATTACGAAACAGACATGCATATATACCATACCAGCATGCTCCAATATATCGCAAAATTTGCTAATAACAATCATGCACTATCACAAGATAATGCATATACATATATTTACATCACAACAACAGTATATCGGGTAGAAAACTTGCCTGAGCGACTGGGGGTTACGAATGGCTCGGGACGAGTCTGGTAACCTATAAGCAACAAGTAAGTTGGAATTAAACCAAAGTCACGTGTAAATCTATATTTTAACTAACTTAGACTCTAACGCTCGTTTTGCGCTCACTGATTCGCTTAAGTCACTCGGGTACCCTCGGCTCCACCATTTTTAATAATTTAACCTTTACGAGTTTTAAGGCGATTCCTTCGCGAGTGTCTTACCAACTGCCTAACACACTTACCATAAATGTTTCATACATTAATTAACCCTTTTGGGTCTTTAACCTATGTTTCAAAGTAAGGCGAGGGAAAAAGTTTCGTTCACGAAACGCCGTTACTTGAAACGGTCGTTTCTCCTAAACCGTGCATCGGAATCGAATGAACTACATATCAAAACGAAGCTCGTAACATGAGCTATCTAAACATGGCAGTGGTCATAATCTAGCAGGGGGTTCTCGGGTCCTAATGTTATGCACAAAAACAGTCTAAAGAAAATTGGACGTTACGACGGCTATGTTTACGCGATTTCCCAAATTCAAACCATTCAAAAACCATCACAATTCAACCTCAAATCAATCATACAACCAACATCCATCCAAACCACATCATAACAGCCCCAACCAATTCAAGTTTAACATTCATACTTATGCCTAAGCTTAACTTTAACCATACTTAAGTTCTTTTAATCAAAACAACAACATTTACTAATCCAACAACATCCCAAAACTCACTAATCTCTACATACACAACCATCAAGCCTCTCATGAACTAAAATACTCATATTATGCTCTTAACATTCAATAACAAAGCTTGGTTAAGAGATTATACCTTCCTTGAAGCTTTTTAACACAACACAAGAGCTTTGAATGCCTAAAGAACCTTGATCCTTGCTTGTATAACCTTAATCTTTCATAAAAATTCAAGAAAACTAAAGTTATTTCTTGAAGGTTACTATTCACCATCTTCTTCCTTGATTTATAGAAAAATATTGGCTTGGAATTAGAAGCTTAAACTTATAGGAAGTATGTAACTATCCATGGGGAAGCTTAGATAATTACCTTGCTAAATAGTAAGTGGTGGAGCTTGGATCTTCAAATTTTAAGAAATGGGCCGAGAGCTAGCTTGGGAAGAAAGATATTTTTGTGTTTTGTTTGATGAAAATGAAATGATTTGCTTGGTTGGTTGATTTTTGTGTTGTTTTTGGTTAATGACTTAATTAACCTTTTATTTGTGTGGTTATAAACCAACCACACCTCCTCCTTCCCTATGTCATGCTTGTGTCACCTTGCACATGTCATTATGCTCCCACTTGTCCACACCTTGTGGTTTGATGATGTCACAATCCCTGGCTTCTTGTACAAGCTTGTCTCTTGGTCACTTATTTGTTTTACGGTTCACTTATCTTTCGTTCTCGTTTATCGTTTGAGGGATCATACCCGGGATCTTATTACTTAGGTTCCCTTAACCTTTCTCAATATATTATATTCCTTTTATGATCCTCTCCTATAATCCTTTAATTTCAATCCTTTTTATCCTGTTACCTTATACTCGATTCTCTCCGTATCTTGTGGATTTCCGGGAAAAATCAAAATGTTCGGAATTGGATTCTGACGATCTTTACATACACTTATATACCATATAGAGTACTAATAATATCCCATAAGATCAATAACAGAACCCCTACATAGCGTGGCATGAAAAGTTTTCTCGTTCAGCAAAAACACTATTCATAAGGGTTTCAAAATTTCTCAAAAATTGGGGTTATTACACATAGAGTCTTCAATAATTTGAACCCTATCTTCCAATCTGGCCAGCCTCTTGTCAGCATCAGATGCCTTCCTCAGTCTCCCCAACAAATCTTGCATAGTACCATAGGGTATAACTGAATCCAATTTCTCAGCATTGTAGGATTTCAGATCAGCAATGTCCAGCTTGAGCTCATCCACACTTAGATTTTACTGGTAATGCTGCATCTGCAAGAGATGCAGAGATTCGAGATGAGCTTGAAGAATTGCCTTGGTACCAGCATCCTGAGTCTCCTGAATGGCCTGCTGAATTGTCATGACTTGTTTGACCAAAGTGACACCAAACTCTCCTGGTGTTGATGGTTTTGCCCATGCCCATGCAGGAAGATTAGGAACAGAACTTGGGCCTGCTACTCCCCCTAAGTTCATGCTCTCATTCAAAGAATTACAGTCATCATCATTAGAATTGACTCCAAATTCTTCAGATGGCTCACCAGCTTGAGAAGGCAGCCTGTTGACAGCAGCTTTGTCTCTGAGAAGAGAATCTGAAGTGTGTACAATGTGTAGTGTATGTTCTGCCTCCACATTGCCCTGTGCAGCCAATAATTGATAGGCTGAAACAGGGTGAGTAAAAGTGTCAGCATCCAAGGAAATGTTATCAATGACAACTTTGTAATGTTGCTGAAATTGTCTTTCCTTATCTGCATCATCCACTTTCATTAACTCACTAGCAATGGCTGGATCCACCCTTATAGCTTCTGTACCTGCCTTTCTCTCAATTTCTCTCTTTTCTTGCATCAGGGGCTCCCCCTGGCTCACACACACCCTCACACCCTCACCTTCACCTTCTAAGGTGGCACTCCTCTCACTTACTTTTGCCATGCTGGAAGAAATAGCATGCATTTGGTGACTCTCAACCTCTCCTTTTTCCTGGGAGCAACCCAGCCTCTCACTCAAAAAATCACTCCCTTCCCTCAAGCCTAAAAGTGATTGTACAGTTGCCATGTCCTCTACAGTTGGAATTATTTCTGTTAAGTGTGTAGAGGCCATCAACGGATAGGGAGTATCCGTTGAAGTAGAAACTGATGGTATCAACGGATAACTGCTGTTAAGCTTATCCGTTGAAGAACAACCACTTGTCAACGGATGAGAGATATCCGTTGAGGAAGGAAATGACGTAGAGATAGAAAGTGACATAATTGTTGAATCTGTGTGGATTGATTTTAAGTGTGGTGACACAGATTCTGCAACTACATCTGAAAGAATTGGCTGATGATCCAACAAATCATCTAAAAGATGATGATCACCAGGTTTTGAGTGGGACTCCTCCCTGAGTTTTAATGAGGGAGAATCAGGAATTGATGTGAATATCATATCCACATCCAGAGAGGGTGTTGGAGAGTTTGAGGAATGGTGTGTTTCTATATTGAGAGAATGGGGTTGTGTTTCCACATTTGCTGGAATCACATCAAGCTGAATTTGAGACGCACAGATACTGGTGGATGTATCTGTGCTGTGTGTGTCCCATGTGTGGAAACTAGGGTTTTGGCCTTCTTCTTCCTTGAAAAGGCTTGAATTGGTAAATGTGTAGCTTCAGTGTCCCTCCCTCTTTTGTTCTGTGTCCCTGGTTGGGGACTATTTTCAATAGTTGCATCCTTTTGGGAGGATGCAACTCGGGATGTGCTGGACTTCTTTTGAACCACTACAGTCTTTTGAGAGACTGTGGCTTGGCTGGTTTGGGTACCACTCACCTCTCCCACCTTATCCTGGGGGGCTTTTTGATGTTCACCCCTCCCCTCACCACTCACACCCTGTTTACTCCCTTCAGGGTTTTTGGTAGTTGTTACAACTGTTGTCTTTTGAGAAACAACAGAGGTAGGTTTCTTTGACTTGACTTTGGAAACTTTAGATATGGTGGCTTTGGTAGGAGCCTGTTTGGACAATGACACAGGTTCCATAGCCACACTAGAAGGCAAAGAAACATTGGGGTTGGAAATAGGAGGAGTTATAGAAACATTTACCTCACTTACCAGTGGTGCATTCATGATTGGCAAGTATACCAATGGCACCTGGCTGTTGAGGTTCATTCTCAAAAGGTCTGCAAGGACCCTTTTCTCTTGTGCCCAACATTTGAGTTTATTGTTCTCATTGGATATAACCAAACCTTCAGCAACATGGTTAGCCAATAACATAAAGAATCTAGCAAAGTAGATGTTATGTGGTCTATTAGCTTTGTTGCTTAATCTGGAACCTAATTCTAGCATAACACAGTTTCTAAAATTAAAGTACCTATCAGAAACTAGCATATAGAGCATATTAACAAGAGATGAAGTGATAGCATCAAAATTGCTAATCTTCCTAGAGAAAACCTTAATAAAGGCATCTCCAAGAAAACTCCATTCTTTCCTAAGGCCTTTCCTTCTAATACTACCTAAACTAGCAGAATCAAAAGCATAGCCTATGAAATCTAGCATTGCAGAGACATCTTTATCAGTATGAGGTGTCATGGCATTATTCTCAGGCAATTTAAAGCAAGATTGTATATCATCACAATTAATGCAATAGTCCTTACCTTTGAGAGAGAAGGCAATAGTCATATCTGTGGAGTTGAACTCTGCAGTTGTCCAAATCTCCTCAATCACTTCACAGTAGATGGTTGGGGCTTCCAGCATTGCATAGCTCAGTTTGCAGTTCTTGATGAAGTCCATCATCTTGTGATAATCAGAATGGGCTTCATTCGTTTCAACCAAGACTATGAAATTATTCTTTTCATAAACAAATCCTGTTTGAGACATAATTTTGACTACTGGTGCCATTGTTGTGAGTAGAGGTTGCAGAGAAAAACTTGAGAATTGAGAGAGAAAGAGAATGATAATTGCAAGAAAGCGTAAAGTGAAAATAAGAATTCAATAGGGCTTTTATACTTTCTTGAATTAAAACACAAATAAAATAATTAAATGATACTTTTAAGTAAGTGATAGCCGTTCAGGAATAAATGAAACTGTAGAAATTCTGAAAACTACCGTAAATACAAATACATACAACACTATATATCTGTATCAACGGTTGAGTAAAAGAATCAACGGCTGTGACTTACTGACGTGACACATCAACGGATAAGGTAAATAGTTATCCATTGATGAACAACACTATTTTATCCGTTGAAGGATAAAATTACCAGAAATGTATTTATCTTTCAACGGATAATGAATATCCGTTGATAGAACAATTTTGGCTTTCAACGGATAGGGAATATCCGTTCATAGGATAAGTCTTGATTAAAGCCAACTTTGTTCTTGCAGCAAATTCATTTCAGGCTACAAGACAGATTACATAGATGACATAGATTATGAATAGTTAAGCATACCTAACTCACTTACTAATCTTGTGAATGTTGATTCATCGAGTGGCTTGGTAAATATGTCTGCAATCTGCTTTTCACTTGGAACAAAATAAAGTTCCACTGTACCTTTCATCACATGTTCCCTAATGAAGTGGTACTTGATATCAATGTGCTTGGTTCTTGAGTGCTGCACTGGATTTTCAGTAATGGCAATGGCACTTGTGTTGTCACAAAATATTGGAATTTTGTCAACAGTTATACCATAGTCAAATAACTGGTTCCTCATCCATAGTATTTGTGCACAGCAACTACCAGCTGCAATGTATTCAGTTTCAGCTATTGATGTGGAAACATAATTCTGATTCTTGTTGAACCATGATACAAGCTTATTTCCTAGAAATTGACAGGTGCATGTTGTGCTTTTCCTGTCTATTTTGCAACCTGCATAATCTGCATCTGAGTAGCCAATTAGATCAAAACCAGACTCTCTAGGGTACCAAATTCCTAGATTTGGAGTCCCCTTGAGATATCTGAAAATTCTTTTAATAGCCACTAAGTGAGATTCTTTAGGGTCAGCTGGAAATCTAGCACAGAGACATGTAGAAAACATAATATCAGGTCTACTGGCAGTTAAATATAAAAGTGAGCCAACCATGCCTCTATAACTTGTAATATCCACAGACTTTTCAGCCTTGTTTAATTCAAGCTTGGTGGCAGTGGCCATGGGAGTTTTTGCAGGTGAACAATCCATTAAGTCAAACTTCTTTAAAAGATCATAAATATATTTAGTTTGACTAATGAAAATTCCAGCACTAACTTGTTTAACTTGTAAACCAAGAAAGTAAGTTAGCTCTCCCATCATGCTCATTTCATATTTACTTTGCATTAATTTAGCAAACTTTTTACAAAGTTTATCATCTGTAGATCCAAATATAATATCATCTACATAAATTTGTACAAGTATCTTAGAGTCATTAACATTTCTAAAGAAGAGAGTTTTGTCAATAGTACCTCTTGTGAAGTGATTATCTAGAAGGAACTTTGATAAAGTCTCATATCAGGCTCTAGGTGCTTGCTTTAGTCCATAGAGTGCTTTCAGCAAATAATACACATGGTCTGGAAAATTTGGATCTTCAAAACCTGGAGGTTGGCTTACATAAACTTCTTCCTCCAATTCCCCATTTAGAAATGCACTCTTGACATCCATCTGATAGACTTTGAAATTGGCATTAGCTGCATAGGCTAGAAAAATTCTGATGGCTTCAAGTCTTGCAACTGGAGCAAATGTTTCATCAAAATCTATTCCCTCTTGTTGAGAATAGCCTTTGGCAACCAATCTGGCTTTATTCCTTATGACAATGCCATTTTCATCTATCTTGTTTCTGAATACCCATTTTGTGTCAATAGAACTCTTGTTCTTTGGCTTGGGTACCAGCTTCCACACTTTGTTCCTCTCAAATTGGTTTAGCTCCTCTTGCATTGCTAAAATCCAATCTGGATCCAAAAGAGCTTCTTCCACTCGCTTAGGTTCCTCCTGTGATAGAAAGCTACTATACAGATATTCATCTTGAGTAGCCCTTCTAGTTTGTACTTTAGATGTAGCATCACCAATGATCAGTTCAAAAGGGTGATTCTTGGTCCATTTCCTTTGAGGTGGTAGATTAGCCTTTGATGAGGTTGCCTCAGTATTGTCATGATGTAAGATAGAATGTTGATTTGTTGAAACTCCCCCTGAGTTGCTGATCCTTTGAAAGGAATTGGGAGTTCTATCAACTGATGAGGTGAATTTATTATCCGTTGACAGACTGTGATCAACGGATGCTTCGTTATGAACTTCAACAGATGATGCACTTTGTCTTTCAACGGATGCTGCATTGCTTCTTTCAACGGAAGCTGAATTATGACTTTCAACGGATGCAGCATTCTGTGCATTATCCAAAGGCAGACTCTGGTTTCTTCTTGAGATGCCTTCTTCATCATTCTCATCTTCACTATCATCATAATATATCTCAATATTGCCAAATTTGAGTCCTTCATGATGTCCCTCATCTGTTAGTCCATCAATCTTTTTATCATCAAACACAACATGTACAGATTCCATGACAATGTTGGTTCTTAGATTGTAGACCCTATATGATTTTCCAGCAGAATAACCAACAAATATTCCTTCATCAGCCTTTGCATCAAACTTTCCTTTGTGATCAGATTGATTCCTTAAGATGTAACATTTGCAACCAAAGACATGTAGAAAGTTTAAAGTTGGTTTTCTTATCTTGAATAATTGATAGGGAGTCATGCATTTTGCTTGATTGATTAGAGAAATATTCTGAGTGTAACATGCACAGTTAACAGCCTCAGCCCAAAAATAAGTTGGGAGTTTTGACTCCTCAAGCATTGTCCTTGCAGCTTCAATTAGTGATCTGTTCTTCCTTTCCACCACACCATTTTGTTGTGGAGTTCTTGGAGCTGAGAACTCATACATGATCCCATTTTCTTCACAGAACATCTTTATGGTTGAATTCTTGAACTCAGTTCCATTGTCACTCCTAATATTCCTTACTTTGAAATCAGGATGATTGTTGACTTGCTTGATATGATTAATGATGATTTCACTAGCTTCATCCTTTGATCCAAGAAAATAAACCCATGAAAACTTTGAGAAATCATCTACAATCACTAGGCAGTATCTTTTCCTTGAAATTGACAATACATTGACTGGTCCAAAAAGATCCATGTGTAGAAGTTGCAGTGGTTCATCAATTGCAGATTCAAGCTTCTTACTGAATGATACTTTCTTTTGCTTTCCTTTCTGACAAGCATCACACAGTCCATCCCTTGTGAATTCCACTAGAGGCATTCCTCTAACTAAGTCCTTTTTGACTAGATCATTCATTGTCTTGAAATTCAAATGGGACAGCTAGAACCACTTTATTGTCCTTTTTACTTGTGACAATACAGGCTTCAGAATTGAAGGAAACAGTATTCCCTCTGTCACATAGTTGACTGATGCTCAATAAATTGTGTTTGAGACCATCAACCAATGCAACTTCATCAATGATGACATTTTCTTTTGAAATCAAGCCATATCCCATAGTGAATCCTTTGATATCATCTCCAAAGGTTATGCTAGGGCCAGCTCTCTCCTTAAACTTTGTGAGCAGGGTGAAATCTCCTGTCATGTGTCTTGAACAACCACTGTCCAAGTACCATAGATTCCTTCTTTGTCCCTGCACACAGCAAAATCAATCAAGTTGATTTTGGTACCCAAGTGTCCTTGGGTCCAGCCTTGTTAGTCTTTTTCCTAGACTTCATTCCTCCTGCATCTTTTGACTTACGTAACTTTGGGTCTACCTTGGTCTCAGATGTGGTTGGTTGAAGTGTAGGGTTAGTCACAGAATCATTTAACACATTTGATTGAATTTGATAAGGCATAGGTTGTGCAAACATGTTATTCCACATAGGCATATTGTATGGCATTTGAGGCATACTAAATGCAGTAAAGTAAGGATTGTTAATGTATGGCATGTTTGAAAAATGTGCATGGGGATTCTGGTGAGACATAACAGGAAAAGCATGCAGAGGTGACATAGACATGTTAGGCATGGAGGGATTTGAAGGCATGGGAGCATTTTTAACAGATTTGCAATTATCAGATAGGTGATTAACACTTTTACAATGTACACAGCTTTTTCTAGGAGCATACCTATCAGGTGTGTAATTGTTATGTTTATTAATCCCTACCTTCCCATTTCTTTTAGATTTTCTTTTAGTTTCCTTCTTATCCTCAACCAACTTAAGCCTATCTTTCAACTGATCTAAAGTCATGTGTCCTATATTCACCTTACTGACATCTCTAGATGTGCTAGCTCCTTCTTTGACAAAGTTCTTGAGAGTTGAATCATTCTTTTTATTTTTAAAAGAACTTGCCTGTATTAATTGATGAGCCTTCAACGGATGCTCCTTTTCTTCCTTCAACGGATAACTTTCATCATCCGTTGATTCCACATCCGTTGACAATCCATCAATTAATTCTAACTTCTTTTTGTTTTTCTTCCAGGCATCCTCACAGAATGATTCAATTCCCTGAACCTTGGCAATTTGAACACCAACATCCCTAGATGTTTTCCAGGCCTTGATTACCTCTTGCTCACTTTCTAACCGTTTAGAAAGAATTTCTACTTTCTTAACAGCTTCTTCTAGTTCACTCTCAACAGTCAAGCATTTAAGTTTAATCTTTTCAAGCTCAATTACCTGACTCTCTAACACAGCATTCCTATCACTTAAAAACACATTATTTTCTTTGATCCGAGTGTTTTATTTAGCTAGTGATTTAAGAGAAACACGTAAATGATATAATTCATTGGACATATCATTTATGGCTTCATTGCATTCATGTTTAGAAAGCTGAGAGAGATCAGTAGTAATTACCTGGTTGCTTGATGAACTAGTTTCATTTTCATCAGAATTAGCCATCAGGGCTGGGTTGACATATTCCACATCATCATCTTCATTTACCCCATCTGCTGCCCAATCATCTTGAGTGAGAAAAGCTCTTTCCATTTGTTTGAGCAAATAAAAATACTTCCTTTTGTAATCAACTTGCTCAAATATCTTTTTCTCAGAATTTGGCTTCCTACACTCACTTGCAAAGTGTCCACTAATGCCACAGTTGTAACATTTGAACTTTGATTTGTCCACCATGTTTTTGTTTGGCTTAGTGAACTTCATATTTTTCCTGAACTTCATCTTTGCAAACCTCCTGGACAGAAAGGCCAGATGTTCATCAATATCATCAGATTCATCCTGACTGGAATTGTCTTCATCCTCAGCAACTTGCTCTTTACCCTTGCTTGATTCTGATTTGCTTGTGCCAATTTTGAGACTTGGCATTGTCTTTTCCTCATTTCTGGCTTCAACTTTTTCACTGTTAGCTACAAGTGCAACTGATCCTCCTTTTCTCTTTCCCTTTTCCAACAGCTCATCTTGCTCCATCTCAAGTTCATAAGTCTTCAATATTCCATATAATCTTTCAAGTGTGAAGTCCTTATAATCTTGAGAATTTCTTAGAGAAACAGTCATAGGCTTCCATTCCTTTGGTAGAGACCTTAGAAATTTTAAATTGGAGTCCTTGACTTGGTACACTCTCCCATACAGCTTTAATCCATTCAATAGTTTCTAAAATCTGTTGAATGTATCATTCAATGATTCTCCTTCTTCAAAATAAAAATATTTATATTGTTGAATGAGAAGCTGCATTTTGTTTTCTCTAACTTGCTCAGTGCCTTCACAGATAAGCTACACAGTATCCCAAATTTCCTTAGCAGTTTGGCTATTGATGACATTGTCAAACATATCTTGATCCAGGCCATTAAACAAAATGTTCATGGCTTTCTTGTCCTTGTGGACCTCTTCAATATCTTCAACAGTCCATTCTGCCTTTGGCTTGGGAATAGACTGTCCAACAGCAACTGTAGCAGTAGCAGCTGTGGCCACCTTGTGTGGGATGTGAGGACCATTCTCAATGCAGTTGATGTAGCTTTCATCTTGAGAGAGAAGATGTAAATGCATCTTCACCTTCCAGTGATGATAGTTACCTCTTTCCAGGATTGGAATCTTTACACCAATATCCTTCATACTCATGATGTTAGCAGAATAGATCTTTAAACTCTTTATATGTTAAGAGCTTGCTCTGATACTAATTGTTATTCCAAGTGGGCTAACAATGAGATTTACAGAAGGGGGGTTGAATGTAAATCTCAAAACTTTTTCAAGTTTAGAGCAGTTTGTAAGCCTAAGTGTTTGGGTGATCAAATGTATGTGAATTGCTTGGAGCTTATGCACACAGATATATATTCAAACACAAATGTAATAAACACAAAGAACTTAAAAACTTTTCTGGTGGATTTGTTGTTCCACCAGAGATGTGTTATTTCAGAAAATCTGTGATTCAAAACTAAATCACAGCTGCTTCCTAGTACAAACTAGATGATTTTCTCTCTTGATATTTCTAAACAGCTCAGGGAAAATTCACATCTAATTACTAGCTACTACTTGGTTTATATTTCACCAAGTTTACAAGTGAAGACAAAGATAAAGTACAATAAGACAATAGTTCTCCACTTGTTTCTGTTCCATTTTTATCCAGTGTAATATGGAATTATCTATTGACTTTCCATTATGAACCAGACTAAAAACGGCTGCTTTTTCTGCTGTTCCTGAAATAGGCTACCACATCTCAATCAATCCATGTGCCTCTGTCAGCTTTGTTAACTGTCACTATCCACTGCTATGAGACTGAGCATCCGTTGAAGCTTTCATCCATTGATGGCTTTATCCGTTGATGCTCTAGCAGTGCATCCATTGAAGCTTTCATCCATTGATGGCTTTATCCGTTGATGCTCTAGCAGTTGAAGCTTTATCCGTTGAAGCACTTATCCGTTGATGGATATTATCCGTTGAAGCATTAGAGACATCCGTTGAAGCTTAGTTTCTTATCCGTTGAAGGTCTTCAATATCCGTTGACACTTCTTCACTTATACAAAATTACAAGGCATGAAATATTTACAATTAGCCCTCCTATTTGTACATCCAATAGTAGTCAACATGACTGATTATCTCCTAACAACATCTAAGAATTACAGCTTGAAATCAGAGAGTGAGATGTGCTACAATACCAAACTTATTGCAAAGTAAGGCTACTCCTTCAACGGATAGCCAAGATGGTCTTATCCGTTGAGGCTACGAATACTAGATTTCTACTTAAGTGTTTTGCTGAACTTATCATCAAACCAATACACATATTCCTAACACTTCTTCTGAGTCTAAGGTACCAACTTCCTTCTTCTCTTTTAATACTGAAGATATATCTGAATTGAAATCTATTCTTAATTCTCTACATGGTAATTTTAAGAATAAGACTCTAGAAAATGATAGACTTATAACTGAAATTGAGATCCTGAAATCTAGGAATGAACAGTTAGATTATGACTTAATAAATCAGATAGATTTGAAGAAAGAATGTGAGAGAGCTAAACATGCAGTAAAGATTCTTGAGAATAGATACAGTATGTTAGAGATATATTTAGAAAATGAAAGAAACACCCTTAAGGCCTGGACTGATTCAGGCAAAAAGGTTCATGAGATGATCTCAAAGAAAAACTGGAAAGAATGCCTAGGCTATAAAGATGGAGTAAAGGATGTGGACACTGAAAATAAAATTTCCCTTAAAACTCCTATTAAGTTTATTTCTTCAGAAGCTGATGAACCCAAATCCACCTTTGAAAAGGGTTCAACATCAGTATCACATAAAAAATTGGTAAGTAATAAATCTCAAAGAAAGGAAAGCAAGGAAACCATTAATACTGTTAAGAAACAAAAGTACATAGGACTTTTGTCAGCAAAACAATTGAAAAAGAAATTATCTGAGGTTATTGACAAACCTCAAGTAAAAAGTCCTAAAAGAAACAGGAATGGTAAGCAAGGTATTTTTAAGGATTCAAATTACAAAGTTGTTCCCAATGCTCCTAGAAAAACTTGTTTTAACTACGGAAATACTAATCATCTTTTTATTGATTGCAAGAGGAGTAAGAAATTGAAAAATGCTATTCCTAAGTCTGAGTTAGGGGTAGATCAGTATTTTATAAACCACAAAATCCTTGTTTTCATTGTGGTAGTAGTTGGCATTCGATTTATACTTGTAGTTCTTATCCCAAGATGTATCACAACTATTTTAAACCTTTACCTAAATTTAATAAATTTGCTTATGTGCTTAATTCTCTTGGTTCCACTAAATCTGCTTCTGACAAGACAAATCCTGACAAAGGAAAAACTGTCAAATAATCCTGACACACAAAAGCTTAAATTGTCCAAAAAGATGGCCCAACAAGTGTGGGTCCTTAAAAATCCTGTTAATTAATTATTCTTCTGATTGCAGGGTAACAAGAAAAATACACTTATCCTGGATAGTGGATGTTCAGGACACATGACTGGAAATAAATCCCTGCTGTCAGAATTTGAGAACAAGGTTGGCCCAGATGTATCTTATGGAGATGGAAATGTAGGACACACTATGGGATATGGCAACTTGATAATTGGGAAGGGAGCAATAGAGAATGTAGCTTTGGTGGATGGACTGAAGCACAATCTTCTAAGCATCAGTCAAATCACTGACAAAGGTTATCATGTGGTATTCTATGACTCACACTGTGAAGTTGTTCATAACAAGTCAAAGAAAATTATCTTGATAGGATACAAACATGGTAACATATATGAAGCAATGCTACATGAAAGTCTTGAAAAGGAAGCTACTTGCCTTATCTCTAAGGCTTCAGTAGATGAGATCTGGAACTGGCATAAGAAGCTCTCACATCTCAACTTCAATTCAATCAATGAACTTGCCAAGAAGGAGCTTGTAAGAGGATTACCAAATATGCTATACTCAAGTGATGGTCTTTGTGATGCTTTCCAAAAGTCTAAACAAAGAAGAGTATCTTTTAAAAGCAAAACAGAATTCTCTATTTTTGAGCCATATCACATGCTACACCTGGACCTTTTTGGACCAGTGAACATAATGTCCATCAACAAGAAAAGGTACACACTCGTAATTGTTGATGATTTCACTAGATATACTTGGATTTATTTTCTACACAGGAAGGATGAAACTTCAGAAATTCTTCTGGACCATAAAAGGAAATTGAAAATGGATCTACTCATAAAGTGAAAATTCCGAGAAGTGATAATGGCACTGAATTCAAGAATTCAAAAATGGAGGAATTCTGCAAGTACAAAGGCATAGAACAACAATTCTTAGCTTCTGGTACACTTTAACAAAATGGTGTTGTTGAGAGGAAGAACAGAACCTTGATTGAAGCTGGCAGAACTCTGCTAGAAGAAGCAAAACTACCCACTTACTTTTGGGCTGATGAAGGAATCTTTGTTGGATACTCACCATCAAGAGCATACAGAGTTTTCAATCTGAGAACAAATACTATAGTTGTCTCCATCAATGTATCTTTTGATGATAAGAAGATTCCTTGTTTTGCAGAAGATAATCACTAAATTCTAATCTTTACAAATAAAAATGCATTGTTGGAATCTGGATCAAAATATAATGAACTGTCAAATTCTGATGATTCAAATCCTGATACTTCTTCTAAAGATAATCATTGTACTAATGAACCTGCACATGTTGAGGGGGAGCAACAGCTAGGATCAGCTGATGGCACTAACACTGAAGAATTATCTCAAGGTTCTTCTCAATCTAATCTCTCAAAATCCAATGATGATTCAACATAAAATGAACATGAGTCAAGTCCCAATATCTTATCAGGAGATAACACAACAGATTCAGGGGGAGCCTCAAATGCATTTGATGAGGCATATAATTCAGGGGAGCATCCAGCTCCAGAAGGACACTTCCCAGTTCCAGAAAATGGACTAAAGATCATACTTCTGATCTGATCATTGGAAATCCTGATGATGGTGTAAAGATAAGAAGTGCAACTTAGAATGAATGTTTATATCATAATCTACTTTCAAAAGAAGAACCAAAGAAAGTAGAAGATTCACTTAAGGATGCAGATTGGGTCATGGCTATGCAAGAAGAATTGAATGAGTTTGAAAGAAATGAAGTATGGAAGCTGGTGCCTAGACCTAAGAATAGGTCAATTGTAGGACAAAATAGGTCTTTAGAAATCAGACTGATTCTTATGGAACAATCATCATAAATAAGGCAAGATTGGTGGCTAAAGGTTATTCCCAACAGAAAGGTATTGACTATGATGAGACATTTACTCCTATTGCTAGGTTGGAGGCAATCCGAATCTTCTTGGCATATGCTGCTCACAAGAAGTTCAAGGTCTTCCAGATGGATGTCAAGAGTGCATTTCTCAATGGAGAACTTGAAGAGGAAGTTTATGTTGAATAACCACTAGGATTTGTGAATCCTAAACACCCTGACTATGTTTACAGACCCGATAAAGCACTCTATGGACTGAAGAAAGCACCTAGAGCATGGTATGAAACCCTTGCTCAGTTTCTACTTGAAAGTGGATTTAAAAGAGGTACAATAGATAAAACCTTATTTTATCTGAATAAAGGTACATATTTGCTTTTAGTTCAAATTTATGTGGATGATATCATTTTTGGATCAACTAATCAAATACTATGTGATAAGTTTTCAAAGTTAATGCAATCAAGATATCAAATGATTATGATGGGAGAGATGAGTTATTTCCTAGGCATGCAGATTAAACAAACTAATAATGGCATCTATATTAATCAGTCCAAGTACACGAGAATTCTACTGAAGAGGTTTAATATGTAAGAAAGTGCAACTACAAGTACTCCTATGACAACTTCTACAAAACTTGATCCTCATAAAGGTACAGCAGTTGATGTCACAAGCTACAGAGGTATGATTGGTTCTCTTTTATACCTAACTGCTAGTAGGCCATACATTATGTTTGCCACTTATTTGTGTGCAAGATTTCAAGCAAATCCAAAGGAGCCACATCTGATTGCAGTAAAGAGAATTTTCAGATATCTCAAGGGTACTGTTTCACTTGGACTTTGATATGCAAGGGAAGCTGATTTTGCACTTTGTGGTTATTCATATGATGATTTTGCTGGATGCAAAATAGAAAAGAAGAGTACATCAGGAAGTTGTCAGTTTTTGGGAGGCGGATTAGTCTTATGGTTCAGCAAGAAGCAGAAATCTATTTCTACTTCAACTGCTGAGGCTGAATATATTGCAACTGGAAGTTGCTGTGCTCAGTTGTTATGGATGGGAAATCAGCTCATGGACTATGGATTATCATTTTCAAAAATTCCTATTTATTGTGATAATCAAAGTGCTATTGCTATAACAGGAAATCCGGTGAAACACTCTCTTACAAAACACATCAGTATCGGATATCACTTCATAAGAGAGCATGTCATGGAAGGAACCATAGAACTTCATTTTGTTCCTACTGATCATCAGCTGGATGATATCTTCACAAAGCCATTACCTGAAGCAATATTTACAAAGCTTGTAAATGAACTTGGTATGGTTATTTGGGACAAATAAATTTCTTTAAATTTATATTTGATCAAATCCTGATGTATATTAATCAAATCCTGATATGTCCTAAATGTTGTTTTTAGATATTAAGCCAGAAATATTTGATGTATTTCACTTTTATATACATCATAAATTAAGTGAATTTATTTTCTAAATGTGCATGCATGAATAAATATATCATTGTCATCATTACAAATCAGTCTGGGGAGACGCGCCTTAATAAAACATCTTTTGGTTAATTCATTAAGTTAACTCTTCAGTTAATTATTTCCCTGGTCTCTTGATATTCCTTCTCTATCTCTCTCGATTATTTAAATGACCAATCATCCTTAAGTCAATTTACATCTTCTCATACTCAAACACATCTCTTCATTTTCACTTCTCACACACAATGGCGAACTCCAGTTGGTTCTACTGCTATGGCACAAATACTGTGACAATTTTTCGAAATGGAATCCAAACTCAATATCCCAACAACAACATTCCACACGACATCTGGATTCAACTTCCAGACGTCATCAAAAATGATCTTCTATTTTTCCAAAGAGAATTTCATCTCCACAATCTTAAACAGCAGGAGAAAATTATTCATCTTGTTATTCTCTTTGTTGAAAGTAGGAAAAAGCATTAAACATCCTCCATCCGTTTCTCTTTACCATCAGCTTTGTCAGGCTTCTTAGACCAAGGCTGTTGATGTTCATCTTCGTAGACTAGGACTATCTTGTAATCTTTTTGCATGTAATCTACAAATTTCATGAAATGTACTCTTCTGATATATTAATGAAATTTCTTTTGATTGCAAGATTTAATCTATGATTATTTCGCTATGTATGCATGTGAATGTTCTTATTGAAGCCTGTTAATCTTTACATCATCCACTTAAAATGTATATCTTGATGATTGTTTTGATTAAAATTGTGGTTTGCTAATAATTTGTGATGCTTTGACAAACAACTGTTGAATTCGAATCGACATATCCTGAGTTTGTCAAATCCTGACAGAAATGAGGTCTCAAATACTGACGACAGGTCAACACATTCTAATTCAGATTATTAGTCTTAATTAATTTCTGAGTATTTTCTTGTTGAAATTAAGTATCTCACTTAATTGTTGGTTAATAGTGGATTATCTGATAAACAAATTTTTACAGTTGTATCTTGACACATCTGTATGTATTTTGTCTTTACTTCCACAATTTACTCCCCCGTCAAATTCTATTACTCAATAATTGTTAGTTGTTCGAAGTCTAATTCAGTAAATTACCTTCTTCATATGAATGTGTTATACTCCAGAGTAGAAATGTTATAAAACCAGAAGAAATTATGTGACATAATTCATCATACACATAGCTTCACTGTGCATTACTCACTTATACTCTCTCACACAAGCTATACACATCATGACAACGTCTAAAGTTTTACCACTCTTCAGTCAAACCACTATCATTCATGGAAATACCTTTGGCACTAATAATTACTTAGCTCTGCTTACACATCAGCAGCTACCATCATCTTTTCATGATATTCAGGATTTTCTCCTTCTATGTCCAATTGGGTATGCTCTCACAAATCCTGTCAAGGTGTCATACAGGGCTGTCATGCAGGTATGGAATACAGCTTTGGTAAATTCAACAAACACTGGCTTTTCTTTTGAATATGAGGGCCAAAGATATGAAGTTGATGTTGATATTCTACTTCAATCCTTGAGATTGCCTTCCCTTGATGTAATATCCGGGGGAAATTATGTGAAAATTTTATGTTAAATAAATAAATATTATGTGTTTTATGGGTTCGAAGTGATTAATGCCATATTATTATTAACTGTTAAAGCAGTTACTTGTGTTCCCGTGCGTACCAGAAAATTTTTCGACTGATTAATAAGTGTTTAAACTACAATTATATGAATCCATCTGCAATTTGGACTCGTATTTAATTACGTCTTTATCAAGGTACCTGTTTTATCTCGATGTATGTGCATCTGATTGTATTTTACGTGTTTTTGGAATTATCTAGTTAATTTAAGTATCGTGTTGTTTTTTGAAAACGAACAGACTGGGGCCCCATCGGGATGTCAAACCCCACAAAATATGTGTTTTTATTTTTATAAAATTATTTGTATTTCAAATACCCACTATTTCTGCATTTTCGAATTATTCACAATTTTTGGGGAATTTTGATATAAATTTTGAATTTTATCGCTTTTAAAATTATTCTCCGTAATTATTATTTTGGGGCCTAATTATTTTAATTATGGCAATAAAAACACCCTAAATTGATTTTGGGTAATTATTTTCCAGATAATATAAATAGCAGATTTTCTTATTTTACTTTATTTTTATTTCATTTTATTTTCAGAAAATAGAAAAAACAAGAACACAAATTGGGGGTCAAATCTCTTTCTTCAATTTCAATCACGGTTTTTGATCGATCTAGCAAACCACACAAAACGCTCTGAATATCAAATTGATTCTTGTTTCAAGCCCTTTCTAGCCATACCAGTTTCAATATCTGAGGTGCAGTAATTCGAAAAATCGATTTTTATGTTTTTGTTCTTGAAATCATTTTTGTTTCTTATTGACTTTTGATTTTTTTTTTAAGGTTACCAGTAGCTTTATAATGATTTGGAGAGTCAATTTAAGTACTTGGTTGATTTGTTTTAGTTCGAAACTGAGTAAACCGAGTTCTTGAGTTTTGATATTTTAATTTTAGATTTCTGGAATTATGTGGACTGTTGTGAATGTTTATGATTATGTAGATGGATTTATGTTGTTAAAGCTTTGAATTGATGTGAAGAACAGTGATTTTGGTTAAGAATTGCTCTGGGTCGTAATTTTTCCGATTGTAATCACCGCCGGAAATCTGTTCGGGACTGATTTTGGGACTTCTGGGTTGGTGAAATTGTGCAGAGAATGATTTGGGTTCGAGTTAGTACGAAAATCGATCAAGACGGAGTCGATTAGAGGCGTTTAGGGTGTCGCCTGGAATTCGCCGGACTCCGGCGAAGTCGACGGTTTCTGGGACAAACCCAGATTCCGGTCGACATTCAACCAGAGTTCTAGGCAACCCGGTTGAAGTCCTCAACCCGACCCGGTTGGTTTAATTCCAATCCGGGTTCGATCCACCCAAACCCTAACCCCTAATTTGAATCCTGTTTCCAGATTTTAGTTTTTAAAATAAATCTAAAATCCATTTTCTATTTTTAAAAATCCTTTATTTTATGTTCAAAAATCATTTACTTATTATTTTGTATACTAAAAAATATTTTCTTAATTATTTTAAATTTCTAAAATTATTTTCTTTTATTATTTTTGAAAATCTAAATTGATTTAATTATTTATAATTTATTTTAGTTAATTATTTATGAATTTAATTAATTGATTAATTTATTTAATCAATTAATTTTATTTATAAATAGTTAAACAAATATAAATTATTTATTATTAATTCAAATTATTCCTAAAAATTATTTTTAAACTTTTAAAAATTATATTTTTGTATTTAAAAATCAATTATTATTATTATTAATTGATTTATTTCCATTTATTTCTTATTTTATTCATAATAATTAAATTGTCCGTCCATTTAATATGAAACGAACGCGTACAGACTTAGAAAAATATTATGCTTTCAATAAAAAATACTTTTAAGACCTAATTTCTTTTGTATTGCAATGTCATTTGATTTAATAGTTCTTTTGAGTTGGTATCCGATCGGTAAATACTAGCATTGACCTAATTTCAATTCTGAACGTACTGAAACCTATGTTTTGACAATCTGACTTATGTGTTACATGAATATGTGATTACGTGATAGATGAATAACATGATTACGTGTTACGTGATATGCATGCTATCTGTTTACAGTTTTAAAGTGCCATGACTAATTATAAATGATCGGGTAGAGGTTAAGACGTATAGTTACGTCGATTGAGTATGGTTCTGTTAGTTAAGATAGTCCTTTTGTTTATAGAATCGAGTAGCAAGGAGTGCGGTCAACTGTTAGACGGAGATAGTAGCCAACAGCTATAAGCAGAGTTATAGTAAGAGGTTATCAAGCATATCAGGAAAGTACCCCTAACTTCACTTATCGTTCAAGTGACGTTTGTTTCGAATCATATTATGCAAGTACTTATATCTTCTTAGATATATTTGATAATGTCATGTCTAATAGATTTATTTTTAGTTTTCAGATCTTACTTAAACAGGACAAATCAGTACTTAACTGAAATCAACACTTATACTGAAGTCAGAACTTAAGTCATCAGTACTTAAGGTTCAGGAGATATTTATCAGAAGATAATATCAGGACTTAAAGGAAACGTTCAAATAAGGAAGGCGGCTGATTGAAAGGAAAAGAAGATCAAGACAAACGTAAGAAGAGATATGCATGAAGAAGGAATTCTATGAAGAATAGAATACTTGGAAGAAAAGATATCTGATTGATATATTTTAGGAAGCAGAATTATATTCCATATCAATTAGCAATTATCTTGTAACTGTGTAGTATATAAACATAGACATAGGGTTTATACTATAAGTGTTATCATTATCGAGAAGATTATTCATTGTAACCCTAGCAGCTCTCGTGATATTTGTTCATCACTGAGAGAGGACAGTTCCATACTGTAACATAATTTATTGCTTTGAATAAAGTCTGTTTTCTGTTACTTGTGTTATTAGAATTCGATTTGATTATGATATACACTGTATTCACCCCCCTCTACAGTGTGTGTGACCTAACAAGTGGTATCAGAGCCTATCTGTTAACATACAAATAGTTTAAGATCCAAAAACAATCATGTCTGAAGTAGAAACTCTAACTAAGCCCACCAAAACTGAAGAACCTCCAAAGACACAAATCCATAGTTGATATGAGGCTATTAGAGTTCCCATATTGAGACCATCTGAATATCCCATATGGAAGGTAAGGATGACTATGTTTCTGGAAGCTACAGATCCAGAATATCTTGATAGAATCAAGGAAGGGCCCCACAAACTAACCAAGCTCGCTGTTGCAGTTGCAGGTGAAGCAACAAAGTCAGTACCAAAGGAGAAGAGTGACTACACTGTTGAAGATATAACATCAATTGCTAAGGATGCTAAGGTACAACACTTACTGCATAGTGCCATTGATAATGTAATGTCAAACAGGGTAATAAACTGCAAGACTGCAAAGGAGATATGGGATGCCTTGGAAACAAGATGTCAGGGAACTGATACGATTAAGAAGAATAGGAAGACAATACTCACTCAAGAGTATGAACACTTTGACTCAAAGGCTAATGAGTCATTAACTGATTTATATGATAGATTTGTCAAACTCTTGAATGATTTGTCACTGGTTAATAAGGAGTATGATCTTGAAGATTCAAAACTTAAATTCCTGTTGGCTCTTCCTGAAAGCTGGGATTTTAAGGCAACAACAATAAGAGATAACTATAATCTTGATGAAACGACTCTTGATGAAATTTATGGGATGCTCAAGACTCATGAACTTGAGATGGAACAAAGAAGCAAGAGGAAAGGAGGAAAGTCAAGGATAGTTTCTCTTAAGGCTGAAGAAGAATCCCCCAAGGAAGCTACCTCAAGGAAAGGCAAGGGTAAAGCTCTCTTCACAAAGTCTGATACTGAGTCATCAAGTTCTGATGGTGATGATGACTCAGAATCTGAAAGCTTTCCTGAGACGGATGCTGATGAAGAGATGATGAAGCTGTGTGCCCTTATGGTGAAAGGAATCACAAAGATTGCATACAGGAAGTTCAGGAAGGGAAAGAAGTTTTCCAGGAAAGCTGCAAGTTCTGATAAGAAGAATTTCAAAAAATCTAAGGGCAAAGGAGGAAAGTCTGACAGAGGAGATTATACAAATGTCAAATGCTACAACTGTGGTGAGAAAGGCCACATATCTCCTAATTGCAAGATAGTGAAGAGTGACAAAGGCAAGTCTCTTGTCACAAAGAACAAAAGCTGGACAGACACCTCAGATTCTGAAAGTGAGGAGAATTATGCCTTGATGGCAAATGCTGATATGGCAAGTGCTGAAAGCAGTTCTGAAGCTGCTGAGTTAAAGGTACCTCAAACTACTTATGCCTTTCATACTGATGATATTAGTGAGTTGAGAAGATATCTTAAAACCATGTTCATTAGCTATAGAGATCAAACTTTAACATGTGAAAGATTAACTTCTGAAAATCTTGCTTGCAAAAAGAGGAATGATTATTTAGAAAAAGAGTTAGTCATGTTCCATCAAACTCAGAAAGATAGAGATGATGCTTTCAATGTTAGGGATGAAGTGCTTAAAATGAATGAATCTCTAAAAGCTGAGTTAGAAAAGGAAAGAGAGATTATCAGGACTTGGACTAACTCTGGCAGAACAACTCAGAATTTGTTAAGTAGTGAAAACTGGAAAGAGGGCTTAGGTTATGGAGATGATAAGAATGATAAAGGAACTGTAGAAATTAAGCTTATAGTTGTTAATCAAAAATCTAAGTTAAACCCTGTTAAGTTTGTAGCTGTAAAGTCTGATAATGAGAAATCAGAAGTTAAAAAGGAATTAACTTCTGACAAACTAAAATAGGAAAAGACAACTGAAGTAAACGTAGGCTTAATGACAAAGAAGCAGCTTAAGCATAAGCTGAAAGATGTTAAGAATGTAAACAAGGTAAAATCACCTAGGAAAAATAGGAATGGAAAGGAAGGTGTGAACAAAAGTAAGCCTGTTCCTCATGCTCCTAGAGAAACTTGTCATAACTGTGGAAACTCTAACCATCTGGCTTCTTTTTGCAGGAAGAATAAGAACATAAACTCCTTACCTTCAAAGTCAGGAGTTAAGAGTCAGTCTGTTAGATATAAGCCACAAAATCCTTGTTTTCATTGTGGTAGTTTATGGCATTCCATTTATACTTGTAAGGAATATCATAGTCTGTACTATGATTATTATCAAATAAAACCTTCTTTAAAGAAAGTTAGCATTGTTCCTTCTAATGTAAGTTCTAATTCAAAGTCTGATAGTGTAAATTATGATAAGAAAAATGTTAACATAAACTCTGATGCTAAATCCGCTGCAAATGTTAACAAACTTAATAAGGCCAAAGGATCCAAGCAAGTCTGGGTCCTTAAAACTAATCATTAGTGGTCTTTGTGATTGCAGGGCAATAGAAAAAACATCCTAGTTCTGGACAGTGGATGTTCAGGACATATGACTGGAAATAAAGCCCTGCTATCAGACTTTGTGGAGAAGGCTGGCCCAAGTGTTTCTTATGGAGATGGCAACATTGGAAGTAGCTCTGGTCTCAAGACTTAAACACAATCTGCTGAGTGTCAGTCAAATCTGTGACAGAGGTTATCATGTGGATTTCTTTGAAGAACACTGTGAAGTTATTAGTAAATCTACAGGCAAAGTTGTTCTGAAAGGACACATGCATGGTAACATCTATGAAGCCAAGCTTTCAACAAGTACTGATGGTTCTACAATCTGTCTGATGAGTAGAGCATCAATTGAAGAAAGCTAGAATTAGCACAAGAAACTCTCTCATTTAAATTTCAACAATATAAATGAACTAGTCAAGAAAGATCTTGTGAGAGGACTGCCAAAGTCAGTATTTGCTCCTGATGGCCTTTGTGATTCTTGTCAGAAGGCTAAAAAAGGAAATCCTCATTCAAGAGCAAGACTGAATCATCAATTCTTGAGCCTTATCACCTACTACATGTTGATCTATTTGGTCCAGTAAATGTCATGTCTATTGCAAAGAAGAAATATGATATGGTCATAGTGGATGAGGTCACCAGATACACATGGGTGTATTTCTTGCACACAAAAAGTGAAACTGCATCTCTCTTGATTGATCATGTTAAGCAACTGGATAAATTGGTCAAAGATTCAGTGAAGATAATAAGAATTGATAATGGTACTGAGTTCAAGAATTTGATAATGGAAGAGTTCTGCAAAGACCATGGAATCAAGCAGGAATTTTCTGCTCCTGAAACTCCACAGCAAAATGGAGTTGTTGAAAGAAAGAATAGAACTCTCATTGAAGTTGCACGTACAATGCTTGATGAAACAAAGCTTCCAACTTATTTCTGGGTTGAAGCTGTGCAGACTGCTTGTTTTACTCAGAATGCAACACTCATTAACAAGCAAGGAAAGACACCATATGAGATGGTGAAGAAAAAGAAGCCAAATCTGAAGTATTTTCATGTATTTGGATGCAAATGTTTTATTCTTAAGACTCACCCTGAACAGCTATCCAAATTTGATCTAAAAGCTGATGAAGGAATCTTTGTTGGATATCCACTTTCCACAAAAGCCTTCAGAGTCTATAACTTGAGAACAAGAGTGGTCATGGAATCTATCAATGTCTCTTTTGATGATAAGAAGATTACTGGACTTGAAGATTTCAATGATCATGATCAGCTGAGATTTGAAAATGAAGACTTAAATTATGATACTGAAAATCCTGACAGTCTAAATCCTGATACTGCAAACTCTGATGGATTAAACTCTGATATTATTGAAACTGTGGTGACTACGCCAAACGAAGATGCACCTATGCAGGGGGAGCATACTCAAGATACAACCACATCTCAAGAAGCATCAGAACATACAACTGGCTATTCAAGTTATGATTCGTCAAGTTCTAATAAGCCAAGTTCTGATATCTAAAAACTTAAATTCTGAAGGATCCAACTCAGAGAGCATAGTTTCAGGGGGAGCATTAGAAAATGTTGATGAAGATAGCATGGATCATGGGGGAGCATCCAGTTCTAGAGAAAACCTTCCATCTGCAAGGAAGTGGACTAAATCATATACACCTGACTTAATTATTGGAAATCCTGATGCAGGTGTCAGAACTAGAACAGCTAGTTCGAGTGAATGTCTTTACAATTCTTTTCTTTCTCAGACTGAACCAAAGGAAGTGGAAGAAGCTCTTCAAGATGCTGATTGGGTGCAAGCAATGCAGGAAGAGTTAAATGAATTTGAAAGAAACAAAGTCTGGACCCTAGTGCCAAGACCAAAGAATAGATCTGTTGTTGGTACAAAGTGGGTATTCAGAAACAAAACTGATAGTGATGGCATAATTACAAGGAATAAGGCAAGGTTGGTTGCAAAATGATATTCTCAACTGGAGGGAATTGATTATGATGAAACATTTGCACCAGTTGCTAGATTGGAAGCCATAAGGATATTTTTGGCTTATGCTGCTCACAAAAAGTTTACTGTCTTTCAAATGGATGTGAAAAGTGTTTTTCTCAATGGAGAATTGGAGGAGGAAGTATAAGTTGAACAATCTCCAGGCTTTGTAGATCCCAAATATCTTAATCATATCTACAGTCTTGATAAATCACTTTATGGCCTTAAGCAAGCTCCAAGAGCATGGTATGAGACTTTAGCTCAGTTTCTTCTGGAAAGTGGATTTAACAGAGGAACTATAGAAAAAACACTATTCTACCTCAACCATGGAAAGGACTTACTTCTGGTTCAGATATATGTTGATGATATCATCTTTGGTTCTACAAATGACAGACTTTGCAAGAAATTTGCCAAACTGATGCAGTCAAGATATCAAATGAGTATGATGGGGGAACTTAGCTATTTTATGGGCTTTCAAGTCAAGCAGAATGAAGAAGGCACTTTTATTTGTCAAACCAAGTACACCAGAAATTTGCTGATGAAATTTGGAATGCAAGATTGTTCAAGTGCATCCATTCCCATGGCCACTGCAACAAAACTGGATAAGGATACTGGTATATCAGTAGATATTACTGATTACAGAGGTATGATTGGCTCTCTACTCTATCTAACTGCTAGTAGACCTGATATCATGTATGCTACATGTCTTTGTGCAAGATTTCAAGCAGATCCAAGAGAACCTCACTTAACAGCTGTGAAAAGAATTTTCAAGTATCTTAAGGGAACAGCTGATCTGGGATTGTGGTATCCCAGAGAATCAGATTTTAAACTAATAGGTTACTCAAATGCAGATTTTGCAGGTTACAAAATTCACAGGAAAAGCACAAGTGGAAGCTGCCAATTTCTTGGAGGCGGATTGGTTTCTTTATTTAGCAAAAAACAAAAGTCAATTTCCACATCAACTACAGAAGCAGAACACATTGCTAGAGGAAGCTGTTGTCCACAGATTATTTGGATGAAGAATCAGTTACTGGATTATGGGTTAACATATTTTAAAATCCCAATTTACTGTGATAATCAAAGTGATATTGCGATGACAGGTAATCCAGTTCAACACTCAATGACAAAGCACATCAGCATTAGGTACCACTTCATAAGGGAACATGTGGATGACAGTGGAATTGCACTTTGTTCCAACAGATCAACAACTAGCAGATATCTTCACAAAACCACTGTGTGAAGCTACTTTTACAAGATTGGTAAATGAACTTGGAATGGTTTCAGGTTCTTTCTCTAAATCTGCTTAGCTTTTGTTCCGATGCATCAGACTTTATGATCAGTATTTACAGAAAATACTCTCTTTGTGTATTCTGTGCTTAATTGAAAATTGCTTAAGTATTGATTGTTGTTTGATGTGAATTTCTAAACTCTGATAGTGAACTAACTGTTTCCGTGACTATTCAATCCTATGAGGATAACTGTGCTAGATGCTGACCTAGTAGTCTTTAACATACTAGAGATCCCATGTTAGAAGTAATTATTTATGTGAAAATCTATTGACACAAGTAAATTCTGATATAGAGCTTAGTCACGTTTACTTTGTCTATCTTATTACTAAGTCAAAAACTAGAATAATACTTCTCATCTGTTAAGTTCTGATGTTAGTAAATCTGATAGATGTACTAAGTGCTGATAAACCTCACTCATCAAAAGAAAAAGTAAAAGAAAAGGGAATAAAAATCAGGTACTCCTTTAAGATCTAGAGTAAAAATGGGGGACGACCCAAGTGCATTACTGGTATTAAGTAATATGCATCAGAAAAGCAAATAATTATTTTTCTTGGTAACTTTTCATACTCTATGATTACTAGAGAAATACTTTAATAATAGCATAAATTCTGATAAGTAGTCGTGACTCACTTACACTGAGAAGCCACTGTAAAATGGAATTTCAAAAGATGCATAAAATAAGCACAAAACAGTTGAGGTTGACTCGTGCATGAACTCATTCAAATGTAAACTTCAGAATAATGACAGATTTTTAGTAAAGTTCTTAGTTATGCCTTATTTCTAAGATGTACTGAAGTGAATCAGACTTTACTCTTTGTCTGATATTTTGCTTAATGCACATACTTACACTCCATATGAATGATGAAAATTACTGTGGCGTTCAATGTTGTTTTAGATGAACAGTTTATGTGTCAGATTGCATAAATTCTGAGGACAAGTTCTGATGGAAGTTCTGATAAATAAGTTCTGAAGAACCGAAATCAGAATATGTGTAACACCCCCAGATCCGGGGTCGGGGATCGGGTCGTCACGGTCTTTCTTTTCACAATATCACTTCACTTAATTAATAATAAATAACCTTATGATGTGACCCCACACTAACACACACCACAACCCGTTATAGTCTCAGAGATGAAATTGAAATAAGTACAAGTCTTTGAATCCACAATTTAAAAGTTATTACAACCCAAAATGATTACTTGCTAATTTACAGTTAATTGCCATTATCTGCCACAAGTTATAATTATATATAATTGATTCTCAAAAGTAGATGGTCTGATCTAGAATAGATCTACCTCTGCAGCTATAGCAGCTATAACATCATCGGGAAGACGCGGGACGCTTCCCACGCGCTTGCGCTGGGTCTGCTGGAGTCTGGCCATCTTTCCTAACTGTTGTTGTGTGATGAAGAAATAAAGCAAGAGTGAGCCTTACAGCTCGCAAGATAATATATAGTGATAACAATAATATAAGTATCTAAATGGATACTTACTAGAATCTTTTATCATGTGTAAGATAATTACTTACTAGATATAAGTAAAAACAAGGGATGAAGTTACCAAATACTTCACTACACTTATATCATTTATAAAGCTACTTGAACTACCACTGTTCAAAGTATAATGAGCTTTCAACAGTTCATCACATAGATGAGACCACAAGACAAGATTTGAATAGATTAAATCTTTGAAATATTATTAAAGGAAATGAAGTTATGATATACTTCAATAAGTTCTGATATATATATATATCCACATATACATCTTCTTTATACATTTCCTGAAAATCTCTGTCATGTAAAGTATGAACAGAGTTTGAAACATCCAATGAATTTTGGAAAGGAAAAGAATTTTGGCATAAACCAGGTATCTTGCTGATCAGGCAAAGATACCAATAAGTAACCTTTTCTACTAGTAGATGGACGAATTCCCCACTGGTCATCACCCTGGTCGCAATAGGACCTTATGCTGGACTGCCACTCAGCCACTTATGCATTTGATGGACTCCCACTGAGCCACTTACGCTATCACGGACGCCCACTGAGCCCATGTTGCTTATGCCGACTCAATAGATGGACTTACTTCCCGAACGTTGGGTAAGTAATCAATTCATTTACCAAAACTGCAACCTTGTTGCGAATATAAAATACACCATAGAGCCGGATCCCTCAGGTTTTGAGCGAGTATTTAAATCCCCTTTTTAAAGGAAGATCTTAAATATAAAAATGAGTTTTGGGATCCGCTCTAACTTTTAAAAATCATTTTGAAGACTCGAAAACACTTTAAAAAGTGTTTGGAGTAATGCTGATTTAATGAAGTAAATCAGTCCCAATATATTTAGAAAATGTTTGAATATTATTATTTAAATAATATTCTAATAAAGATAATCCTTATAAAAATAATCGAAGTAGAAGTATTAAAACTTATACTTGAAATGGATATTAAATAACCAAAGATATACTTATATAAAAGTACTATCTTTATTTGAATAATCGAAAATAAGTTTGATTATTGACACCTTATTCTTTAATAAAATAAAGAATATATTTTAGTAATAAGCGGAGTCATAATACCTCGAATGAATATTATAAATGATATTCATAAAATAAAGGAGTCATACATCCTCGAATGAATATCCAAGTAATATTCAATAATAATATAAAGGAGTCATAAGCCCTCGAATAATATTCGAAATAATATTCAATAATAAAATAAAGGAGTCATAAGTTCTCGGATGAATATTCGAAATAATATTCAATAATAAAATAAAGTTATCGAATAACCCTTATTCGATTAATAGTTTTGAAAACTATAACCATATATATATAATTATATATATATATATATATATACATATATACAAAATCTACTCGGGATCCTCGACTCCCGGTTTTAGAAAATGTTTTCATCTTTTGGGGTCCTTATAATAAGGGTATATGCAAAATACTGATATCCTCTAGCATAGGTATTATCAACTGAACCAACAGATATATATGGCAAGAATACGAAACAGGCATGCATATGTACCATATAACATGCTACAATATATCGCAACATTTTCTAATTAACCAACATGCATCTACCGCAAGATAATGCATATACATATATACATCACAACAACAGTATAACGGGTAGAAAACTTGCCTGAGCGACTTGGGGTGATAAAAGGCTCGGGACGAGTCTGGTAACCTATAAACAACAAGTAAGTTGGAATTAAACCAAAGTCACTTGTAAATCTATACTTTAACTAACTTAGACTCTAACGCTTGTTTTGCGCTTATTGATTCTCTTAAGTCACTCGGGTACCCTCGGCTCCACCATTTTTAATAAATTAACCTTTACGAGTTTTAAGGCGATTCCTTTGCGAGTGTCTTACCAACTGCCTAACACACTTACCATAAATGTTTCTTACCCCAATTAGTCATTTAAGGTCCTTAACCAAGGTTTCAAAGTAAGGCGAGGGGAAATGTTTCGTTCGCGAAACGCCGTTACTTGAAACGGTCGTTTCTCCTAAACCGTGCATCAGAATCGAACGAACTACATATTAAAACGAAGCTCGTAACACGAGCTATCTAGAAATGGCAATGGTCATAATCTAGCAAGGGGTTCTCGGGTCCTAATGTTATGCACAAAAATAGTCTAAAGAAAATCGGACGTTACGACGGCTATGTTTACGCGATTTCCCAATTTTAAACCATTCAAAAACCATCCCAATTCAACCTCAAATCAATCATACAACCAACATCCATCCTTATCACATCATAACAGCCCCAATCAATTCAATTTTTAACATTCATACTTATGCCTAAGCTTGAATTTAACTATACTACATTCTTTTAACCAAAACAACAAGATTTACCATTCCATTTCAATACCACTTCAACCCAAACTCTAAACCACAAACATTAAGCTACAATATCACCATAATAACCAAAATCATCTTAATAAACATAGGAATCTAGGGTTTGGAGATGATATACCTTCCTTGAAGTGGTGGGAGTAGCTAGGAAGCCTTAAGAAGCTTTGAGAAGTCTTAGGGATGCTTGGATCTTAAAGGAAAACAAGAAAAATTTCAAGTTAAAAACTTGAAAACACTATTCATTGTCTTCTTCATTGATTTAATGAAGAAGATTGAGAAAGAATTGATGGCTTAAACTCATGATATAGCCCTAACTATGCATAAGGATGATTAGGGAATTAACTCACCAATTTAGGAAGCTTGGATCTTGAATTTTTGAAATTTCTTGCCTTTGGAATAGTAAAAAGCCGAGAGCAATTGAAGAATAAAGACTTGGTTTCTTTTTGTTTTGATGAAGAATGAATTATTTGGCTTGGTTGATTTGGTTTTGTTTTGTTTTTGGTTAATTACCAATTTAACCTTGATTTTGTGTGGTTAATAATCCACCACATCTCCTTCCTTCCCATGTCATGCCTATGTCATGTTGTGATGTCATCTTTCCCTCCTTGTCCTCTTCTCATTGGTTGGGTGACATCACTCTCTCTAATCCCTTTGATTAACTTCCTAATTGTTTGCCTAATGACCGCTGATCTGTTATACGGTTCGCTTAACTATCATTTTCGTTTATCGTTTGAAGGATCATACCTGGGATCTTATTACTTAGGTTCCCATAACCTTTCTTAATATATTATATTCCTTTTTATGATCCTCTATTATAATCCTTTAATTTAAATCCTTTTTATCCTGTTACCTTATACTCAATTCTCTCCGTATCTAGTGTATTTCCGGGAAAAACCAAAGTGTTCGGAATTGGATTCTGACGATCTTTACATACACTCATATACCATATAGAGTACTAATAAAATCTCAGAATATCCATAACAGAACCCCTACATAGTGTGGCATGAAAAGTTTTCTCATTCAGCTAAAACACTATTCACAAGGGTTACAAAAAGTTCAAAATTTTGGGGGTTATTACAGTCTCCCCTCCTCAAAAGGATTCCGTCCCGGAATCAAATAGAAAATAAATGGGGGTACTTTTCTAGCATTGCGCTCTCTAGTTCCCAAGTTGATTCTTCCACATTATGATTCTGCCATAGCACTCTGACTAGCTTGATCACTTTGTTCCGAAGCACCTGCTCCTTCTTATCTATAATCCTTACTGGCTTCTCCACGTAAGTTAGATCTGACTGCATATCCACATGCTCCTACTCCACTATGTGTCTGGCATCCCGATGATACTTCCTTAGCATTGACACATGGAACACATTATGAACTTGTTGCAAGTTAGGGGGTAAGGCTAGCTCGTAAGCTAACTTTCCAATCCGTCTTAATATCTCAAAAGGTCCAATGTATCTTGGGCTTAGTTTTCCTTTCTTTCCGAACCTCATTAATCCCTTCCAAGGGGATACTTTCAGCAGTACTAAGTCCCCTACTTCATATTCCTTGTCCTTTCGGGCTAGGTCTGCATATTTCTTCTGTCTGTCTTGGGCGGCTACAAGTCGCCCTCTGATAAGATCCACTATATCTTTGGTCCTTTGGACCACTTCGGGTCCGAGCATCTTCCGCTCCCCCACTTCATCCCAGTATAAGGGAGATCGACACCTTCTTCCGTACAGGGCCTCATAAGGCGGCATTCCGATGCTAGCATGAAAGCAATTGTTATAAGAAAACTCGATCAACGGCAAGTGATCATCCCAACTCCCTTTAAAGTCTATTGCACAGACTCTCAACATATCCTCTAGTGTCTGGATGGTCCTTTCACTCTGCCCATCCGTCTGGGGGTGGTACGCGGTACTCATATTTAACTTGGTCCCCGCACATTCCTGAAAGCTCCTCCAAAATCTGGAGTTGAACCTGGGGTCTCGGTCTGAGATAATGGACACTGGGACTCCATGTCGCGTCACTATTTCCTTAAGGTAAATGTCCACCAGTCTATCGACTGTGTATCTCTCATTGATAGGAATAAAATGAGCTGACTTTGTCAGTCGGTCTATAATTACCCAAATGACGTCGTGATTGGCTTTCGTCCTTGGCAAGCCTACAACAAAATCCATCGCTATCTGTTCCCATTTCCATTCGGGAATCTCCAGGGGTCGTAAAAGTCCACTGGGTCTCTGGTGCTCTGCTTTTACCCTTTGGCAAGTCAAACATTTGTTTACCCATTCTGCTACGTCCCTCTTCATGTTGGGCCACCAATAATACTCCTTCAAATCCCTATACATCTTGGTACTTCCCGGGTGAATGGAATACCTTGAACTATGGCTTTCATCCAATATCTCATCTTTAAGCTCTTGAACATTCGGAACCCAAATCCGGTAGGAGTACCTCATTATCCCTTTATCATCTTTATCAGTATGGATCTCCTCTCCAGTCATCGACTCTCTGCATTCATTCATTATTTTCTCTTGGCACAATTTGATCTTTTCCAATAACTCTGGCTGCATTGAGATCTCAAAAAAAGCTTTTCAGTTCCGGTTCCGGTTACCTTTACTTCTATTTCCATTCTCTCAAAATCCCTTATCAATTCTTCCGAAGTCGTTATCATTCTGAGTCTTTCCTTTCTACTAAGGGCATCAGCCACCACATTGGCTTTCCCTGGATGATAGAGAATCTCATAATCATAGTCCTTGATTAGTTCTAACCATCTCCTCTGGCGCATGTTGAGCTCTTTCTGCGTAAATATGTACTTGAGGCTCTTATGGTCTGTGAAAATCTCGCACTTCTCTCCATACAAGTAGTGCCTCCAAATTTTTAAGGCAAATACTATTGCCGCGAGCTCAAGGTCATGAGTAGGATATCTAACCTCGTATTCCTTCAGTTGTCTCGATGCATACGCAATCACTTTACCGTGCTGCATAAGCACACATCCTAATCCTTTGTGCGACGCGTCACTATATATCACAAAATCTCCTTTTCCGTCCGACAATGCCAACACCGGAGCCGTTATCAACCGTTTCTTTAATTCCTGAAAATTGTTCTCGCATTTCTCCGTCCATTCAAACATCTCTGTCTTACGAGTAAGTCGGGTCAAAGGGGCTGCGATCTTCGCAAAGTCCTGTACAAATCTATGATAGTAGCCGGCCAATCCTATGAAACTCCTTACCTCTGTGGGTGTTTTTGGCCTTTCCCAATTTGAGACCGCCTCTATCTTGGAGGGGTCGACCAATACTCCTTCTTTATTAATCACATGTCCTAAAAACTGTACTTCATTCTGCCAGAACTCACACTTCGAGAATTTGGCATACAACTGCTCCTCTCTGAGTATTCTTAGAGCTATCCTCAAATGCTCTGCATGTTCTGTCTCAGTCCTTGAGTAGATCAAAATATCATCGATAAAAACTATCACACATTTGTCCAAGTACTTCTTAAATACTCTATTCATTAAATCCATGAAAGCCGCTGGGGCGTTGGTTAATCCAAAGGACATTACCAAGAACTCATAATGCCCATATCTGGTACGGAACGCTGTCTTGGAAATATCTTCGGGTTTAATCTTTAGTTGGTGATATCCAGTTCTCAGGTCGATCTTGGAAAAATAAACAGCATCCTTTAGCTGGTCGAACAGATCGTCTATTCTAGGTAATGGGTACCTGTTCTTTATGGTTAGCTTGTTCAACTCTCGATAGTCGATGCACAGCCTCATGCTCCCATCTTTCTTCTTAACAAATAAAACTGGTGCTCCCCATGGAGACACACTGGGTCTTATCATACCCTTATCCAAGAGTTCCTGCAATTGGATAGCTAATTCCTTCATTTCTAACGGGGCTAACCGGTAAGGTGCTTTTGAAACTGGCGCCGTCCCTGGGGCCAACTCAATAGCAAATTCAATCCCTCTATCGGGTGGTAATCCCGGAAGGTCTTGTGGGAATACATCTTCAAATTCGTTGACTACTGGAATATCTTGTAAGTTGGGCACCTCCTTCTGCGTGTCCACCACATAGGCTAGGTAGGCCTCATTTCCTTTTCGTAGCATCCTTTTGGCCTGGGCCATGGTCAAAAATCTCTGCGTCTGCCTCTTTCCTCTAAATATAACTTCTTTCTTCCCTGGGATATTTAGCTTAACTTTCTTCCCTTTACAGTCTATCTGAGCATCATTGCTAGATAGCCAGTCCATTCCCAAAATTACATCAAACTCCCCTAATTTAAAAGGAATCATATCAACACTAAAGGATTGCTCCCCTATGCCTATCTCACAAGTGGGGTGAATCTGGTTAACAGGAATAATTTCATGATTGGCTATTTCTACTTGCAAGGGTTCTATCAAGGGTTCAGCCTTAAGTCTTAACTTACGCACAAAGTCCTTTGATATAAAAGATTTAGTTGCTCCCGAATCAAATAAAACGTTTGCACTGACTGAATTTAGAGAAAGGGTACCTGCTATCACATCTGAATCTTTCATAGCATCCTGGACTGTCATGTTGAAAGTCCTCGCAGTAGGTGGCTTATTAGAAGCAGCCCTGCTTGCTCCCGAAGCTGCTGGTTTGTTCATTGGGCATTCCCTCTTCCAATGACCCGGGCGTCCACACTGATGACAAGTGGTGGTTGGAATGATGGCAGGGGTTGATGATGGGCACTTAGTTGAATAGTGGCCTTCCCGACCGTACTTAAAGCAGGTTACTGGCTTTCCTTTACACTCCCCAGTGTGATTCCTTCCACATATGTTACAGGCTGGCAATGGGGGTCGAGACTGGTTGGGATAGGACATTCTTGACTTCTGGCTGCCCTGGCTCACACTCACACTCATTGGCCGCTTAAACCCAGTGTTCCTTCCTGGTAGGGACACTGCTCCTCGATTAAATCTAGTTGGGAAGCTCCTTCCTGCGGAACCTCCACCCATGCTCATACTTTTCCTCTTTATTCCTTTCTTCTCTCTTTCCTTCTGCATCTGTTCACTTCCGACTTCTACAATCGTTGCCTTTTGCACCAGAGTGGCATAGTCCGTAAGCTCAAGGATTGCCACCCTATTCTGAATCCACGGTTTCAATCCCTGCTGAAACCTCCTAGCTTTCTTTTCCTCGGTGCTCACAAACTCCGGCACAAACCTTGATAACTCAGTAAATTTTGCTTTGTACTCTGCTACAGACAAGTTATTCTGCTTTAGCTCCAAGAACTTGAGCTCCATCTGGTTTTCCATAAACCTTGGGAAATACTTTCCCAGAAACAACTGACTAAATCTCTCCCAGGTTATAATAGCATATGTCTCCATGTTTTTCTTGGCCTCCCACCAGTAGTTAGCTTCTCTTTTCAGAAGGTAGGCAGCAAATACAGTCTTCTGTGCCTCATCGGTACTCAAAATCTCAAAGGATTTCTCCATTTCCTTTAACCATGCCCTTGCCTCAACTGGGTCGGCTGATCCGTGGAACTCAGGGGGCTTAAGGGACTTAAAAGCCCTGAAAGAGTTTGCCACAGTATTGTTATTTCCTTGAGGGGGTGGGTTGGGTTGACGTTCCAAATTCTGCCTTAGGAGTTGCATGAACTGGCCCATGGGATCCATGCCTGGGTTTGGTACTGGTTGCTCAACCTCAGTTTCTCCTTCTTCAGCCTCTATCTCAAATCCCTCAACATCATATGTTTCCTCTTCCTCTTCATACAGGGAGTCATCATGTTCCACATAATCCTCATCTTCCTCTTCACCGTGTTCCTGGTTCCTATCATCCTGGTTATGGCTTCCCTGGTCCTCAGATCCAGGGTTCGCCCTAGTTCCAATCTTTCTTGGCGGCATGATTCTGATAATAAAAAAAATTATTGGGAAATTCAACGTTAGGTCACAATCATATACAACATTGTGCCTTGCACAGCTTCATAATGGGGAGAACGTATATCGTAATTCTATTATTTTATGACAGTTCTAATACGAAGTGCAGTAATAATAATGATAAAAACAGTGATCCCGTCACTAAGGAACTGAACCGAAACGAAACAAAAATATACATAATATGAGAAATACATAATTTGATCTGGTCAAAAGTACAACAGTGCTACAGCCATCTGTCCCAAAAGTGACACACAAGAGTCTATCTGTCTAGTCAGAAAAAGGGATGCTATATACAAGTTAACTATCTCGGAAAATTGGCTCTTACTAAGGCCTCGACTAACTAGACAACTAGACTATTCCATCGTCAGTCCTGAATCATACACCGGAGTGGGTCAGCTCCCATACCCTTTCCATCGCACGACGGAAGATATAGTCGGCCTGCCGCCTGGAGATCCTACCATGCCTGTCCCCCTGGAGAGATCCGAGTCTCGCTAGGGACGTGAGCTCTATCCCCGTAAGCTCCCTCCTCAAGGATCGGGGTATAGAAGCCCTAGTCTCATAAGCTCGGGTACGCCTACCCGCCCTCTCCGCATCCAACTCCCTCCTGGCCTCATCCAGTCGGGCCTCGGCAACAGCCACTCGGGTCCTCAGAACATCCTGAACATATCCATGAGCTAACGAAGACTGCCTGTGGGCAGGGTGAAGAGGTGGTGAATCCGGAGCCGCTGAGGGTGCCTCCTCGGTCTGCCTAGGCTCGGAAGTATGGGTCTCTGAGCTATCATCATAGGGAATCCAAGATAGTGGTGGAGGGGTAGGGGCTCTGACCACCGGAAGTGTGGGTAAAGGGGTACCAGCATACACTACCATAGGTCCAACACGCTCCTCAGCTACTGGGACCTCATCCGGGTCCTCCTCATCTGGAATAGCAATGACCTCTGTCTCTGACTCCTCTGAGGGGTCCTCCTCATCCAAAACAGCAATGACCTCCGTCTCTGACTCCTCTGAGGGGTCCTCCTCATCCTCCTCCATCTCAGGCTCCTCCTGATCCTCAACATCTAGCAGTGCCTCATCATGCTCACGCTCGAACATCTCAGGGTCCTCTATCTCAGGCGCCTACACATTAAACAAGCTAAGTTACTATCATGATACTTATAAGGGTTCCCGTAAGGGTTTTAACTGTCAGTGCTACTTTAAGTAGTCCGACCATGAACTTGGCAAGAGTTCTTATTATCTTTGTGAGTTTATTATTATATCGTCGCATCATCTCTGAGGTTTATAACGCTTAGCTCTGATACCATTTCTGTAACACCCCCAGATCCGGGGTCGGGGATCCGGGTCGTCACGGTCTTTCTTTCCACAATATCACTTCACTTAATTAATAATAAATAACCTTATGCTGTGACCCCACACTAACACACACCACACCCGTTATAGTCTCAGAGATGAAATTGAAATAAGTACAAGTCTTTGAATCCACAATTTAAAAGTTATTACAACCCAAAATGATTACTTGCTAATTTACAGTTAATTTCCATTATCTGCCACAAGTTATAATTATATATAATTGATTCTCAAAAGTAGATGGTCTGATCTACAATAGATCTACCTCTGCAGCTATAGCAGCTACAACATCATCGGGAAGACGCGGGACGCTTCCCACGCGCTTGCGCTGGGTCTGCTGGAGTCTGGCCATCTTTCCTAACTGTTGTTGTGTGATGAAGAAATAAAGCAAGAGTGAGCCTTACAGCTCGCAAGATAATATATAGTGATAATAATAATATAAGTATCTAAATGGATACTTACTAGAATCTTTTATCATGTGTAAGATAATTACTTACTAGATATAAGTAAAAACAAGGGATGAAGTTACCAAATACTTCACTACACTTATATCATTTATAAAGCTACTTGAACTACCACTGTTCAAAGTATAATGAGTTTTCAATAGTTCATCACATAGATGAGACCACAAGACAAGATTTGAATAGATTAAATCTTTGAAATATTATTAAAGGAAATGAAGTTATGATATACTTCAATAAGTTCTGATATATATATATATCCACATATACATCTTCTTTATACATTTCCTGAAAAGCTCTATCATGTAAAGTATGAACAGAGTTTGAAACATCAAATGAATTTTGGAAAGGCAAAGATACCAATAAGTAACCTTTTCTACTAGTAGATGGACGAATTCCCACTGGTCATCACCCTGGTCGCAATAGGACCTTATGCTGGACTGCCACTCAGCCACTTATGCATTTGATGGACTCCCACTGAGCCACTTACGCTATCACGGACGCCCACTGAGCCCATGTTGCTTATGCTGACTCAATAGATGGACTTACTTCCCGAACGTTGGGTAAGTAATCAATTCATTTACCAAAACTGCAACCTTGTTGCGAATATAAAATACACCATAGAGCCGGATCCCTCAGGTTTTGAGCGAGTATTTAAATCCCCTTTTTAAAGGAAGATCTTAAATATAAAAATGAGTTTTGGGATCCGCTCTAACTTTTAAAAATCATTTTGAAGACTCGAAAACACTTTAAAGAGTGTTTGGAGTAATGCTGATTTAATGAAGTAAATCAGTCCCAATATATTTAGAAAATGTCTGAATATTATTATTTAAATAATATTCTCATAAAGATAATCCTTATAAAAATAATCGAAGTAGAAGTATTAAAACTTATACTTGAAATGGATATTAAATAACCAAAGATATACTTATATAAAAGTACTATCTTTATTTGAATAATCGAAAATAAGTTTGATTATTGACACCTTATTCTTTAATAAAATAAAGAATATATTTTAGTAATAAGCGGAGTCATAATACCTCGAATGAATATTATAAATGATATTCATAAAATAAAGGAGTCATACATCCTCGAATGAATATCCAAGTAATATTCAATAATAATATAAAAGAGTCATAAGCCCTTGATAGGGAATAAAATAAACCCTGATTGCGTAATTAATATCGTATTAATTGTATTGACATTGGGCTGACAATGAAGCCCAGTTAGAAAGGGCCCAAAAACCTGATTATTAATTAATTTCGTAATTAATTATTAAGGGAAAAATCAGCTATTAAGAAGAGTCTCAATAAGGACATAAATCCTAGTAGATTAGCCTCCAAGGGACCTAAAAGGATAATGAATCAGTTTCCTACTATTTAGGACTCCTAAGTCCATTCGAATTCTAAGACTTGCCCACCAAGTCTCCTAACCCAAGTCCAATTCAAGGACTCCCAACACCTATATAAGGGGTCTCATCCCCCCCCCAATCAGAACTACGTTTTTTTGGCTTGATTCTCTAATTCACAGAGATACGTAGGCATCTCGTAAAGGCAGAGTTAAGCTATGAAACACGAGAGCAGCCATTAAAGGCCTTGAGCTCCCGAACCTTAGCAATAAATATAGCAAACAATAATCTTAGTTTTTTATCCATAACATTTGGCGCCGTCTGTGGGAATACACAACAACAAACATGGCGAAAACACGGAGAACAGTTAGAGCCCTTGAAGCATGAACACCAACGGGGACAACCCAAGTGATTTCTTCAACTGTGGAGGTACCTCCTCATTCAACTTATGCAACCACGCAAGGAGAAGCCCAGATAGGGGCAACTAAACCTCAGCCACAAGGGACGATTCCCTCGGCTATTTAAGGTACGAATCCCCAAGTTCAACAACTACATGCACCTATGAATTCTCGACCCATTGGGTATGAGTATTCAACTATTTTGACTACTAACCCCCCATATGGGATGCCCCTTTACCCCGAGGTTGGAGGAAGCGGACATACTGGGCGGAGTGAAGCACGAGGGCGATCACCCCCTATATACAAGATGATGGAGTGGCCCCAAAAAGGAGGCGTGCTGACAAAGAGCCGATGGCTGATGGTCGCCAACGTCCTAGGAGCACCCAAGGGACGAATTCCCAAGAAGTGCAGGAAAGGATCAGGGCTCATGAGGCTGAGATTTAAAAGCTGAAGCGCGACTTGGAGTCACACCAGAACACCAGACCCCAATTACCCCCAAGGGGGAGGAATCCTCCTTCTATCATAGACCTGGATGGTCCAATACAGAGAAGGGCTTTTGTCCCAAGGGCTGATCCAAGCAATCTTCTTCCCCTTGGAGATCCTGATGATCCTACTCCGCCATTCACTGAAGAGATAATGAATGTTCATATCTCAAGGAAGTTCAAGATGCCCACTATCAAAGCTTATGATGGCACGGAAGATCCCGCTAATCATGTTAGGACATTCTCTAATGCACTGTTGCTGCAGCCCGTGAATGACGATATTAAGTGTCGGGCCTTTCCTCAAACCCTGTCGGGTATGGCTAAAAGATGGTATAGTCGTTTGCCCCCGAACTCTATTGGGTCCTTCAGAGAATTAAGTCAGGCTTATATTAAGCAATTCATCAGTGGGAGAGTGCATGAGAAAAGTTCGGCATCCCTCATGAACATTGTGCAGGGGACGAAGGAACCCTTAACAGACTACCTGAATCGTTTCACGAAGGAAGCTTTAAAAATCCCAGACCTTAATGACAAGGTAGCCATGATAGCACTGTAACAGGGAACTAGGGATGAGTTTTTCAAGATGTCCTTGGCCAAACGCCCCCCTGAAAGCATGTTGCAGCTCCAGGATAGGGCAGGGAAGTATATCAAGGTGGAAGAGAGTATGAGGAAGACAGTCGTGAGCAACGGGCCCGTAGGAGGCAAGAAGCGGAAAACTGATCTGGAATATATTGCTAAGGACAAGTATCCTAGAACTAAGGAAAATCCTGACTCAACTCTCAAGAGAGGAGGACCTGGACAAAAATTTACTGAGTATGCTAAGCTGAATGCTCCAAGGAGCTAAATTTTAATGGAAATCGAGATAGATCGAGATATTCGCTGGCCTAGGCCCTTGAAGGCCGACCCTGCCAAGTTAGATAAGAGCAAGTATTGTAGATTTCACAAGGATGTTGGTCATGACACCGATGAGTGTAGGCAACTGAAAGATGAAATTGAGTTCCTTATTAGAAAAGAGAGGTTGAACAAGTACACTGGAGATGGAGGGGATAGGAATAACAATGGAAGAAAGAACTTTGAAGATCGTAGGATGGACCAAGACGATCAGGGGCGGAATCCCCAGCCTAGGGGACCGGTGATAAATACAATCTTCGGAGGACCACGACCCCGAGGGCCTGTGATAAACATATTTTTTGATGGACCAACTGCTGCTGGGTTATCCAAGAACTCCAGGAAAGCATATACTAGAGAGGTTATGCATATTGTTGGAGAAGCCCCGAAGAGGGCCCGGACAGGAGTAACAATGACTTTTGATGATTCTGATCTAGAGGGTGTGAAATTTCCTCATGACGACCCGCTGCTCATAACACCAATAATAGGAAACAGCCCGGTGAAGAGGGTCCTCGTAGATAATGGTGCTTCAGTGGATATCTTGCTCCATGACCCCTTTTAAGGATGGGTTATAATAATTCACAATTAACCCCGACCAATATGCCGATATATGGATTTGCTGGAGTAGAGTGCCCCGTGGAAGGGATAATTAAGTTGCCAATAACCATAGGTCAGGAACCAAGGCAAGAAACACAAATGTTGGACTTTATGGTAGTGAAGGCTAGTTCGACTTACAACGCTATCATGGGAAGAACATGGATACATGCCTTCAAGGCAATCCCTTCTTCCTACCATTCAGTTGTGAAGTTTCCCACCTGGGATGGGATTAGAGAAGAAAGAGGAGATCAAAAAATGGCTAGAAGTTGTTATGTGGCCTCACTGAGGGCAGATGGAGTCGGGGGGCAGGTTCTACCTATTGAAGATCTGGATATCCGAGAGAATGATGAGAAAAGGGGGAAGCCAGCAGAAGACTTGGTTCCGATTCCTTTAGACCCTAAGGATCCTAAGAAAGTGACTTTCATCGGAGCAACACTAGAGGAGCCCCTTAGAGGGAAGTTGGTGATGTTTTTACAAGAAAATAGCGATGTGTTTGCATGGTCGGCAGCTGATATGCCAGGCATAGACCCGGAACTAATCACTCATAAACTGAATGTGGATCCAAATCGGAAGATGGTGAAATAAAAGAAAAGAAGTTTTGCTCCAGAAAGGCAGGAAGCTATAAAACAGGAAGTAGAGAAGCTCTTAGAGGCTGGTTTCATTGAGAAGATTCAATTTCTGGAATGATTAGAAAACCCTACAATGGTGAAGAAGGCCAATGGAAAGTGGAGGATGTGTATAGACTTCACTAATCTGATTGATGCATGCCCTAAGGACTGCTTTCCTTTGCCAAGGATTGATACTTTGATTGATGCCATTGCTGGGCATGAGATGCTGAGCTTCATGGATGGATTTAGTGGATACAATCAGATTAAGATGCACAAGGGCGACATCCCAAAGGTATCATTCATCACTGATTTTGGTGTTTACTGTTATCTTGTTATGACATTTGGTCTTAAGAATGCAGGAGCCACCTATCAAAGGTTAGTAAATAAAATATTTAAGGATCTTATTGGCAAGACTATGGAAGTCTATGTTGATGACATGTTAGTCAAAATTCTAATAAAGACTGATATATAACCCATTTGAGGGAAGCTTTTGAGGTCTTGAGGTACCATAAGATGATGTTAAATCCTACGAAGTGTGCTTTCGGAGTAGGGTCTGGAAAGTTTTTGGGATTGATGGTCTCCAAGAGAGGAATCGAGGCAATTCCCGATAAAATAAAGGCAATCCTGGACATGGAGCCACCAAAAAACTATTAAAGGTATTCAAAAGCTCACTGGAAGGGTTGCTGCATTGGGACGATTCATCTCCAAGTCTGGAGACAAGTGTTTGTCGTTCTTCAAGTCCTTAAAGAAAGTTAAGGATTTTGTATGGAGTAAGGAAAGCCAGAAGGCATTCGAGGAATTAAAGAAATATATGGCCCAGGCCCCGTTGTTGGCCAAGCCAGCTTTGAATGAAGTCTTGTACTTGTACTTGGCCATTTCAGAGAGTGCCTTGAGCGTTGTATTGGTTAAGGAGGAACTGAAAATCCAGAAACCTGTATACTATGTTAGCAAAATTCTGCATGGAGCAGAGTTGAATTATTCAACTATTGAGAAGTTTGCTTTAGCCTTGGTAATGGCTTCAAGAAAGTTGCGTCCTTACTTCCAGGTTCATATGATTGAGGTGCTAACAAACCAACCCCTGAGAAGTATCATTCACAGTCCCAAGGCTAGTGGGAGGTTGATCAAGTGGGCAATAGAGCTGGGAGAATTCGACATCAAGTATAAGCCACGAACGGCAATAAAAGCCCAGACATTGGCTGACTTCGTGGTGGAATGTACCATACCCAACCAAGAAGTCGGGGGGCAGGAAGATAATATACCTCAAGACAAGGAGGTTGATAAGGGGGACAAAGAAAAGGATGATAAGGAGAAGGAATATTGGGTCCTCTATTTTGATGGAGCATCAAAAACAAATTCAAGTGGAGCAGGTTTGGTTTTACAACGCCCTGATGGGTTCTTAATTGAGTATGCAATGAAGTTAGATTTCTTGGCCACAAACAACGAGGCAGAATATGAAGCTCTGATAGCTGGCCTCGGCTTAGCAGGGACAATGAGAGTCAAGAACTTGAAGGTCTGTGGAGACTCGAAGTTGTTCATATCCCAAGTGAAGGGAGAGTTTGAGGCAAGGGATGATACGATGGCTAAGTATGTCCGCCTAGTAAGGGCTGTGATGACTCAATTCGATGAATGCCATGTTGGGCACATTCCAAGGGAGGAAAATGCTAAGGCAGATGCATTATCGAAGTTTGCTTCATCTGAGATAGAGGAAAGTTCAGGAAGTGTATACTTCCGCGTTCTGAAGACACGGAGCATTGATGTTAAGCTTGTAGCTCCTATAGGTCTGGGGACATCATGGATAGATCCCATTAAGACCCATATTCAAACCGATTGGTTGCCAAATAATGCTACTGAAGGACGGAAGTTGGCTGTTCGAGCACTAAGATACTCCTTGATAGATGGGATTTTGTATAAAAGATCTTATGTAGTTCCTTACTTAAGATGTCTCAGGCCCGATGAGGCACGCTTGGCTCTTGAAGAAGTGCATGAAGGTATATGCGGGCAACACTTGGGGGGCAGAGCACTAGCTCACAAGATAACCCGTTTAGGCTTCTATTGGCCAGAAATAATGGCTGATGCCAAAGAGTATGTAAAGAAGTGTGACCGCTGTCAGAAGCATGCACCTGTCGTTAGACAACCCCCAAGATGCTGACCTCCATTAACTCATCCATCCCCTTTGCTATGTGGGGAATGGATATACTTGGGCCCTTCCCCATGGCCATGGCACAAAGGAAGTTCCTGATTGTAGCCATTGATCATTTTACTAAGTGGATTGAAGCCAAGCCTTTAGCCAAAATCACAACCGAACAGGTTGCGCAATTCTTGTGGAAAAATATCATGTGCCGATATGGAATCCCACGCATTCTTGTCACGGATAATGGGAAATAATTTGATAATACAGATCATCAACGAAGAGCCTCCCTCTATTTTAATAAAAGGGTTAAAGAAAGGTTCTTTTACCAAAGAGGCTTGATCTTAAGAAAGATTGAGGCTTCAGGAGTTGAAGAGAAAGAAATGCTAATCCATAACTGGGAAAGACCGTATAAGGTCAAGAAAACATGAGGACGAGGATCCTACAAGTCGGAAACCCTGAGCAGTGACAAAGTGCCTCATACCTGGCGCGTTTCGAAGCTGAAGGTTTAATATGTTCAGGACATAAAAGACATGTTCCTGGTACTTAGTAGTAAATAGAGGAATAAGGTCGACCAGTGTACGAGCATCCAATGAATAAAATTCCCGAAGGACCAAAGTATCAAAAATAAAAGACGAATATGAAATCAAACTACAAATGCAGGAGATCCTGAAGGATCAGAAATCAAGTCATGATGAACAATTAGGTTACATACTGAAGATGTTCAAGTCCATGAAGGACCGCAAATAGATAAAAGCCACACACGGCAAACAAAGCCATGCAAGGCCTAAACACTGAAGGACAATCTATAGTCCAAAATCAGATGATTGGCCAATAATGGTAACCTCAGAAATAACCCAAAGCCTAGGAAAGCCCCGCAAATTTACCATATCCCTGTAAGAGCTATGAACAGAGCCAATGGACATATTAACGCATCATCATGGGTGTCCATCATCTTGAATAAGTCTTTCGGCCGTCGATAAATGCTAAGAGAGCTCTAGAATCCCAGTCTTGAAACTTTCTCTCAAGTTTCTTCATCAATGCTTCAAAGGCCATGTGCTCACTCCTTCATTTTGCACTCCTAGTGAAAGAAGCTGCGAAGTAGGCGTTGGCCTAATAAGAAAAAGATATTAGAAATCTAACTTCACGAAATGTATATGGTCAATTGGAGTCCACATTACAAACTCCAGCCTACCAAAGAAGTCTGATCAGCCTCAAGAGAAAGCCTTTGACCAACTGGAGATCCCTTAGAAAGAGCTCCGCCAGACCGGCCTCCAAGGGATGCCCTAAGCCAGCCAGGCTCCTCCTTTAATTTGTGAAGTACTGAAAGTTCTAAAAAGAATAGGTGTACCAAATACAAGGCATGAGCCCCGCACATCCCCGCCTCAGGAAGCTGTTCGCCTAATTGGAACAAACTTAACCAATGGAAAGATAAGAGGGGTTAGGCCAACTTTAACAAGGTTCCTTTGAATTATGAGGACCCATCAAGAACACGAACGTGATAGTTTATGTTCGAGGTCCATCAAGACATGTTGTCCATGAAATCGAAAATGTTTCCCTTTGACCAACCAGAGGAGGCCGAGTAACCATCCACGAAGATCTTTGACCGTCGAAAGGGTCCTTGGATGAGGTCCCCACCCGGAAAGGCACTCCCTCGAATAAAAAAGAGAGAAGTCAAATCCACGAATTGATATTGAGAATATTGAAGTTCAAGAACTTCCATGAAATAGGATCCCGAAGGGCCAAGAAGCTCTAGACATTAAGGTTACGGCCGACCAGGGCCTCAAGGGCTTGGTCTCTATGGCCGACCAAGAGTCCTTGAAGCTGACTCCTCTACATGGAGGGTTAGGCCGACTAGGATGTCCTCAAGGAACGTCTACAGACGTCCGGAACTAATAGGGATGGCCCATAATAGAAGGTTCCAAGAAAACCATGAACTAGAGCCAAGGGATGCTCCTAATGAAGACAAGAACTTCCACGGAAACAAGTTTCGTAAAGACTAGAACCCTTACGGAGGGAAATAAGTTTCACGAAGAGTAAGACGCTCACGGCTACCAATAGTCAGTAACGCCTAGCCCTCCACAAGGAAGGATTAGGCTGACTAGAACCTTCACAGTGGAAAATAAGTTTCGTGAAGAGTAGAACGTTCACGAGAACAAGTACATAACGCTCACTAGAAAAAGGGCCAAACGTCCAAAAAGAGCAGAATTGGCCGACCAGGCCACATGAAGGCCTCATAGCTGACGGGAACCCATGTAGGGTTAATCCAGACCCTCCTAAAGGTTTTTTGGTGGAACTCCTATGAAATTCCTTGAGAATTCTTGAAAAAATAGGCGCCCGATGAGAACAAGTTCCGCAAAGACTAAGGAGTCCATGAGAACAAGTTCCGAGAAGGCTAAAGAGTCCATGAGAACAAATTTTGTGGAGACTAGGACATCCACGAAAACAGGTTTCATGAAGAATAGAACGTTTACTAGAAAACGATCAGAAAAACCTGGTTGAGGCTAAACACAAATCGATAGTCTTAAGGGACAAAAAGCCCAGTAAGTTTAAAGGCCCAAAAAAGAAAGCCCCAAAGTGGAACGTTCCAGAATACTCCAAGAAATTCTAAAGGAAATAAATGAACAGGGAAGAAAAATTCAAGAATATTCCCAAGAATTCTAGAAAATTCTAAAGGAGGTATTTAAATATATTAAAGTCCAATTATAATTAGGAAGAGGCCCGATAAAAGGCCCAAATCCAATTAGGATTTGGAAAAATAGAGGCCCAAGTCCAATTAAGATTTGGAAGGATACAAGCCCAAATCCAATTAGGATTTGGTAAAAGAGAAGGCCCAAATAAGGCCCATTCCAAGTTGAATAAAGAAGAAGCCCAATAAAGACCAGGATTGAGGTCGAATTTGAGGTCGTGAATTCTAATCGAATTCTTTCGAACAGACACCCGAAAATTATGGGTAAAAAAGACCAGGATTGAGGTCGAAATCCAGGAAAATAAGACCAGGATTGAGGTCGAATTCCCAAATCAAGCACAATATTTTTCGAGGAAAAGGACAGAATTTTCGACCTAGATCCAGGTCGAAGGTTCGACTAGGATCCTGGTTGAAATCCAGGTCGTGAATCCTAGTCGAAACCTTACGACCAGGAATCAAAACAAGGACAAATTTTCGACCTAGATCCAGGTCGAAGGTTCGACTAGGATCCTGGTCGAAATCCAGGTCGTGAATCCTAGTCGAACCTTACGACCAGGAATCAAAACAAGGATAAATTTTCGACCTAGATCCAGGTCGAAGGTTCGACTAGGATCCTGGTTGAAATGCAGGTCGTGGATCCTAGTCAAAATCCTTCGACCAGGATTGAGTGGCTGGCCCGAAATTCGACTAGGATCCAGGTCTAATTTTCGACTAGGATCCTGGTCGAATTTTCGACTAGGATCCTGGTCGAAAAAGGGCTGAAAAATTTAAAAAAAAAGGTTTGTGAAAAATTCCAGAAAATTAAGGGAAAATTCCTGGAAATTAAGGAAAAATCCCCGAATTAAGGGAAAAATCCAGAAAATCAAGGAAAAATCCAGAAAATTAAGGAAAAATCCCAGAATTAAGGGAAAATTCCTAAAAATTAAGGAAAAATCTCAGAATTCAGGGAAATTCTAGAAAATTAATGGAAAATTCCTGGAAATTAAGGAAAAATCCCAAAATTAAGGGAAAAATCCAGAAAATCAGGGAAAAATCCAGAAAATCAAGGAAAAATCCCAGAATTAAGGGAAAATTCCTGAAAATTAAGGAAAAATCCCAGAATTAAGGGAAAATTCCTGAAAAATAAGGAAAAATCCCAGAATTAAGGGAAAATTCCTGAAAATTAAGGAAAAATCTCAGAATTCAGGGAAAATTCCATAAAATTAAGGGAAAATTCCTGAAAAATACCAAAAAATTCCTAAAAAAAGGGATAAGGTAAGAAAATGATAGGAAAGTTCTAAAAAACAACCCTGAAGCCGTGTACAAGGCAAATCGTTGTAAATGTGTAGGTCGCTCCACACTTTACGCCAAAATGATGCCCTATAAGGGAACGAATGAACTTAACTTCTGCGAAATCTTTTACGATTTCCCAGGAGTTGGGGGGCAAATGATAGGGAATAAAATAAACCCTGATTGCGTAATTAATATCGCATTAATTGTATTGACATTGGGATGACAATGAAGCCCAGTTAGAAAGGGCCCAAAAACCTGATTATTAATTAATTTCGTAATTAATTATTAAGGGAAAAATCATCTATTAAGAAGAGTCCCAATAAGGACATAAATCCTAGTAGATTAGCCTCCAAGGGACCTAAAAGGATAAGGAATCAGTTTCCTACTATTTAGGACTCCTAAGTCCATTCGAATTCTAAGACTTGCCCACCAAGTCTCCTAACCCAAGTCCAATTCAAGGACTCCCAACACCTATATAAGGGGTCTCACCCCCCCCCCAATCAGAACTACATTTTTTGGCTTGATTCTCTAATTCACAGAGATACGTAGGCATCTCGTAAAGGCAGAGTTAAGCTATGAAACACGAGAGCAGCCATTAAAGGCCTTGAGCTCCCGAACCTTAGCAATAAATATAGCAAACAATAATCTTAGTTTTTTATCCATAACAGCCCTCGAATAATATTCGAAATAATATTCAATAATAAAATAAAGGAGTCATAAGTCCTCGGATGAATATTCGAAATAATATTCAATAATAAAATAAAGTTATCGAATAACCCTTATTCGATTAATAGTTTTGAAAACTATAACCATATATATATAATTATATATATATATATACATATATACAAAATCTACTAGAGATCCTCGACTCCCGGTTTTAGAAAATGTTTCCATCTTTTGGGGTCCTTATAATAAGGGTATATGCAAAATACTGCTATCCTCTAGCATAGGTATTATCAACTGAACCAACAGATATATATGGCAAGAATACGAAACAGGCATGCATATGTACCATATAACATGCTACAATATATCGCAATATTTGCTAATTGACCAACATGCATCTACCGCAAGATAATGCATATACATATATACATCACAACAACAGTATAACGGGTAGAAAACTTGCCTGAGCGACTTGGGGTGATAAAAGGCTCGGGACGAGTCTGGTAACCTATAAACAACAAGTAAGTTGGAATTAAACCAAAGTCACTTGTAAATCTATACTTTAACTAACTTAGACTCTAACGCTTATTTTGCGCTTATTGATTATCTTAAGTCACTCGGGTACCCTCGGCTCCACCATTTTTAATAAATTAACCTTTACGAGTTTTAAGGCGATTCCTTCGCGAGTGTCTTACCAACTGCCTAACACACTTACCCTAAATGTTTCTTACCCCAGTTAGTCATTTAAGGTCCTTAACCAAGGTTTCAAAGTAAGGCGAGGGGAAATGTTTTGTTCGCGAAACGCCGTTACTTGAAACGGTCGTTTCTCCTAAACCGTGCATCGGAATCGAACGAACTACATATCAAAACGAAGCTCGTAACACGAGCTATCTAGACATGGCAATGGTCATAATCTAGCAGGGGGTTCTCGGGTCCTAATGTTATGCACAAAAACAGTCTAAAGAAAATCGGACGTTATGACGGCTATGTTTACGTGATTTCCCAATTTTAAACCATTCAAAAACCATCCCAATTCAACCTCAAATCAATCATACAACCAACATCCATCCTTATCACATCATAACAGCCCCAATCAATTCAATTTTTAACATTCATACTTATGCCTAAGCTTGAATTTAACTATACTACATTCTTTTAACCAAAATAACAAGATTTACCATTCCATTTCAATACCACTTCAACCCAAACTCTAAACCACAAACATTAAGCTACAATATCACCATAATAACCAAAATCATCTTAATAAACATAGGAATCTAGGGTTTGGAGATGATATACCTTCCTTGAAGTGGTGGGAGTAGCTAGGAAGCCTTAAGAAGCTTTGAGAAGTCTTAGGGATGCTTGGATCTTAAAGGAAAACAAGAAAAATTTCAAGTTAAAAACTTGAAAACACTATTCATTGTCTTCTTCATTGATTTAATGAAGAAGATTGAGAAAGAATTGATGGCTTAAACTCATGATATAGCCCTAACTATGCATAAGGATGATTAGGGAATTAACTCACCAATTTAGGAAGCTTGGATCTTGAATTTTTGAAATTTCTTGCCTTTGGAATAGTAAAAAGCCGAGAGCAATTGAAGAATAATGCCTTGGTTTCTTTTTGTTTTGATGAAGAATGAATTATTTGGCTTGGTTGATTTGGTTTTGTTTAGTTTTTGGTTAATTACCAATTTAACCTTGATTTTGTCTGGTTAAAAATCCACCACATCTCCTTCCTTCCCATGTCATGCCTATGTCATGTTGTGATGTCATCTTTCCCTCCTTGTCCTCTTCTCATTGGTTGGGTGACATCACTCTCTCTAATCCCTTTGATTAACTTCCTAATTGTTTTCCTAATGACCGCTGATCTGTTATACGGTTCGCTTAACTTTCGTTTTCGTTTATCGTTTGAAGGATCATACCCGGGATCTTATTACTTAGGTTCCCATAACCTTTCTTAATATATTATATTCCTTTTTATGATCCTCTATTATAATCCTTTATTTTAAATCCTTTTTATCCTGTTACCTTATACTCAATTCTCTCCGTATCTAGTGTATTTCCGGGAAAAACCAAAGTGTTCGGAATTGGATTCTGACGATCTTTACATACACTCATATACCATATAGAGTACTAATAAAATCTCAGAATATCCATAACAGAACCCCTACATAGTGTGGCATGAAAAGTTTTCTCATTCAGCTAAAACACTATTCACAAGGGTTACAAAAAGTTCAAAATTTTGGGGGTTATTATAATATGTGTGAAGAATCACATAGAAAGGCATTAATTTTTCGAGTTAAGAAATCATCATCTGATGACTGTTAAGTTCTGATATAAGTCTAAGTGCTGATATTAAATTCTGATCATCTATTTGACTTATTTGTGGTTAAAATCTGAAACAGTCTTATTTTAAATCAGAATATGTACAGGTGAGATATTAACAGTCAATACAATTAGTTTTAGTGGAACACGTACATGCACAGTAATATTTACTTGTTTCTTGTGCGCATTAAACCCTGTTTTACACTTCCAATGACTGTTTTTCTTCCCAACAACTATGCTGCAATCCTAAATTATGATGAAGCTCCATCTGAGTTGCACTTTGTGCAAGATCTTCTGGCATACAATGAAATTGGGTATGCATTGACCCAGCCTCAAGTCATTTCCAGCCAACAAGTTCTGACGTTTTGGTGGACTGGGCATTTTGATAATGGTGGTGCTACTGGTACTCCCAACATTGTTTTTGAAGTCAATGATGTTGAACATGTGGTAACTCCTGGAACAGTTCGTAAAGCTCTACATTTACCAGAAGGCTGCATTTTCTCAACACCGGAGGAACCAGTTCTACAGCAGCTCATGGCCAATTTGGGGTATGAAAAGAGTTTGGCTAAGCTTGGGCAGTTGATACGAGCACATATCAGAAAGGAATGGAGTTTTTTCTTCGACTGTATCACTAAAGCCTTCAGGAATAAGTGTTTCAACTTTGATGCCATTCCAATAATGAGTCAGCACATCGGGTATGCTATTATTAACCAAACTCATTTTGATTTTACAAGTGTTGTGCTAGGCTTTATTGGGGATAGGATGACAGAGGATAGAAATGTAGTTTACTTTGCTAGATTATGTCAGCTTATATATACCTTTTGCTGTGCTGATGACCCTCAACTAGCCAGTTCTTTATTTCCACCTTTTAAACTTGCAAAACGGGCTTTTAATGACTTGGTAAATGCTGACCTTAAGAAAACGGTGGTTAGACCTTTACAGATTCCTCAGTCTGTAAAACTGATCCTGGTAAATGCTGATCCTCAAACCTATAGATCTGTTTATCCTGATGTACAACCTACCACCACATCCCAAACACCACAACAACCATCAGAACATACCACTCATACATCTATACCTCAATCCTCTATCAGAACACATCTCAAACCTTCACAGATAGCTCAACCTTCATCATCAGCACATACTGTGAAGCCTTCATCTTCCAAGCCCAAGAGGACAAAGACTGTGCTGATCCTCAAACCTATAGATCTGTTTATCCTGATGTACAACCTACCACCACATCCCAAACACCACAACAACCATCAGAACATACCACTCATACATCTATACCTCAATCCTCTATCAGAACACATCTCAAACCTTCACAGATAGCTCAACCTTCATCATCAGCACATACTGTGAAGCCTTCATCTTCCAAGCCCAAGAGGACAAAGACTGTCCCTCAGACACCACAGAAGAGAAGGAGGATTGTTCTGAGAGATGAGTCTGATAGTGAGGAACAGGTTTCTGCATCAGAACCTGTTGTTAAAGAAGCTGAGAAGGTCCCTTCTCAGAAGGATTCTGGAATTGGGGGATCTAAGCTTCTCAAAAGGCTTAGAAGAATGACTTATGTTGAACCTCCCAAGGAATCCCCACCTTCAAAGAGATACAAGAAACAGAGAGCTAAAAGGCCAGCTTCAGATGATGAGGAAGCAGCAGCTAAGGAAGGAGATCAGGAATCTCTGATCTCAAAAGAACCAGAATTTGTTGAAGCTACTGCATCTCCATCTCTATTGTCCCCAACTCAGGAAGCTGCTACCGATAAGGCAAACACACCATCTGTGTCTCCTGTACATGAAACTGTATCTCCTGTAGACCCAGGCACAAGTGCTGAAATTGACATTCACAACCTGGTTGTGCCTGAGGTTCTCTAGTTAGAAGCTCCAACAGCAATAAATCCATCAACAATACCACTTACTGATGCTACTCAAACTCCAGAATTGTCTACAACACCTTCTATGCATCTAGATGTTGATGATCAAAATATAGGTGAGCATCAGGATATGGCTGTTGATCTGAACTTGGAAACAAATCAGCACTTAGAGGATGATGCTGAAGCCTCAATTGCTTCTCATACTATTGTTTTATCAGAAGATGTTGATTCTGTCAGTTCTGATGCTTCAAATGCTGATACTACTGGTGATGCTGCTATTAATGCAGATACTGATGAAGCTGGTCCTTCAGGACATGCACCTCAACAAACTGCTCATAAATCTGAACTAGTTAAGAAGTTTGTTACAAGAGCAGCACCAGTACCTTGGAGTGAAACTCCTAGAGGACAGGAGTGGAATAAGGAATGGAACTCAGTTACCTTTGTTCCATCTGAAAAGATTCTTGCTGAGCACTTGGCAAAAGCTGATGAAATGTTAATTAATGATGATTTCAAGACACAGCTCAAGCAAGAAACGACTCAGAAAATTGATAAGAAAAAATTCTTCCAACCTAGCTTTGACAGAGTTGCTTACATTGAGAAGACCCAAGAGAAGCAACAGTCTCAGATTGATGATATTTTGAAAAATTAAGCTTCTCAGCAATCTCAACTCGATGAAATCCAAGCCTCGGTGGAATTGCTTGTCTCTCTTCTCTTACATGCTGATGCCAAAAAGGGGGAGAAAGTAATTAAGTCCAAATGCAAAATTGTTAAGACACTAAAGGGGAAGGATGATGAAAAAGATGACCAGGGAAACTCTGGAATGGGTGGAGGTCATGGTCAAGGTAGAAGTTTCTCATCAAGAAGAGCTGAAATTACAA